>NC_092804.1:110131798-110313481 GCF_040954645.1 Diabrotica undecimpunctata | reverse complement strand
TTATTTAGACGCCAATAGCTTTTGGCAGAGGCAGTCCCATTACAATTGTTGGAAATTATTATAGGATAATGATTGCTATCAAAGAGATCGTCAGCTGTTTGCCAGGTTAAAAAAGATGCAGATTTAGGGTCACTAATACTAAAATCTATAGCAGAGAAAGATCTAGAGGAAATATTAAAATGAGTATTAGATCCTGTGTTAAGAAGACATGAGTTTGTGCAGTTAATAATATTTTCAACTACTTTTCCCCGTCTAAATGTTGATTGAGAACCCCACACACTGTTATGTGCATTAAAGTCTTCTGTGAGAATAAACGGCTGTGGAAGTTGGAATATAAGGTCTAGGAGCTCTTCTTCTTTTAGTGAATTGTTTGGGGGAATATATATGGAGCAGATGGTAAGTGCACCTCCACTAGCTCTGAAGCAGTTCGCCCTAATAAAGTGGCATCCTTCAAAGGATTTAGGATGAGGAATATTAGTTGTATTAAAATTAGTCTCTTGGAGATAAAAAAAATCTGGATGGTAAATTGATATAAGATATTGAATATGTTCAAGGCGCGGATAGTATCCGTCGCAGTTCTATTGTAAAATAGTGAATTTGAAAACTTGTTTGGTTAGTAGAAAGAATATACCTTGTACCAATTAAGTAATTTTAGAAAAGATCGATATCATTGCAGTTAGAGTCACATGAATTATTGGACGTAAGGCTGGTAAGTTTGTCAGCGTCTATAGAATTTAATGTGCGTTTTAGCTTTTTCTTTATTCTTGTAATGCGATTTTTAAGTGATCTATCGGATACAGTTTGGTATATTTGTGTAAGATCTTCGAGGAGAGAATGAATGTTCGTGGTGAAATTATGAGCTTCTTTGAGAGGATCACTACCCCCAAAGGACTTTTCTAGGAAGGCAATTATTTGTAATGCTGATAACGAAAATTTTTCTGGATTCGCACAAATTAATTTTTTAATACTTGACTGGGCAGATGGATTAATTTTACCAATTTCTTTGTCATCAGTTTTTGTTTTCTTTTAAGGAGCATGTTTAGGAGTTGCGAAGGTTGTTGTGTTTGATGTGTTATTGGAGTTTAAGTTTAGGAAGTTAGCGGTAACCAGTAAAGAAGGTGATTAAAGACTTGTGTCAGTGGAATGAGTTCTTTTTATGCCAGAGTTAGAAGGGACATATAATGGTGTTCTAGACTGTTCATTTGGGATTGTTATGTCGTTATGTCAGTAGGTGGGTTATTTGAATAGATGAGTCCCTAGAAGGAGTATCAATTGAGATTTAGCTAGAAGTTGTATTTGGAGAGGGATTGCTAGATATTTCTTAAGGGTTAGGGCAGGAGTCTGCAGTGTGTCCAGATTGCTTTCATAAAAGGATTATATAGTTTGTATTTTCATATGAAATTACAATTGAAGTATTTAACTCTAAGTATTCTTTATCTGGTATCACAAAGACTGAGCGTCGAAAACTGAAGATGTGAGTATATTTGTCTTCCGGTGAACTACAACGGATAAGTGAGATAGGGGAAGCAAGTTGTAATCCAAGTTCATTTTTAAGTGCTTGCTCTATGAGTGCATTCGAGATCAAATGACACACGTTAGAAAGTAGTAGCCTCTTTGCAGGAGTGATAAGTCTGCGAATAGATATTATTTGATCTAAGAGAAATAGCTGTTTTTAGAAGATTATCTACTACGGTTACGGAAGAAAGGTAAATGCATATACGCTGGTTAGAAATACGTGAAGCAAAGGTTATTTCTTTAGGGGTAACAATTTTGCCGATTGCCTCTATGTAATCAAATAGCACTACGTCTGGGATAGCGTTCATAACAATGGCTTGAGTTCTACTGGGACATGATGTTGCTGTTATAGATTTTTTCTGGGTGATTTTGGTTACTGCAGCGAAACTAGGTTGAGCTGTTTGTGATGATGATGCCATAATTTGATTTTAATATTTTGGATGCCAAAATATTAAGTATGGCCAGAAACGACTGGCCTAATTTTATTTGTTGAAAGTATTTAAGTGATGTCGACTTACCAATACCAATATTTACTTGATAAACAATCACATTAAACTAACAAGTTTTTATTAAAAATACTATTAGTAGAAGCCTGATGTTCACTTGTTTGCTTCTGAAATAGGAATGACTCAAAGCGATTATATTGAAATACAATTATTCAGTATTTTTATTGCTTCGTAATACTTACATTTTGTCAAGTCGCGTCTTGTTAACTAACATACGGCAACGGCTTTTACTTACATAGTATCGAACTTCAAAATTAGGGAAAATATATAAACATGTTTATATTAACTTTTAGTTTAAAAAATAAATGACATTACTAAATTTTTACACCAGATTTCATATTATATATTTTAAATTTTACCTCCCACATAGATTTTTCATTAGAAATTTTAATTTAGTATAACATTAAAAACCTATTGTAATAACAGATTTTTTTGATTTATAAAGTTAAAACTAAATATTATTACTGCTGGTGGAAATAGTTTACTAAAGTTAATTAAATATTTTCCTTTCCTGTAACTTTTAGTTACAATACATAATTGAGTGCAAAATATGTTGTGTTTATCTGTAAGTATAAATCTGTTTTTAGTTTTCATTTTCAGAATATTAACTTGCTCTTTAATATATATTAGTGCTATATTTTAGATACCCAAAAATGTTCTTCTTAAATGTTATCAATGCAAAGATTATTTATTTATTTATCGTATGGCATACAATAAGAACACATATTTAAAAAGCAATATAAAACATTACATGGAGTATTACAAACGAACATCTAATGCATTAATATAGTCTAAAACATTTTCGGTCGAATTCAGGAATGCAAAGATGAAGGCTAGGAAGCAAGAAACTCCGAATGGTATATTTAATATATATATATATATATACATCTAGCGGTTAATGTAAGCTCCGTTCTAAAACGGTATTATACTAACTCCAGTAGAATATACACCGTGTATTTTATTATCTGAGTAGCGCTTTATGTAGACTCCGACCAACACGTAGGATTAAGTGGACTCCACAAAAGGATAAACCATTTGTGGGATCCGTATTTACGATATTGCATATACTTCTAAACTCCTGCGATGTTGCCAATAATTGTATTAGTAGTAGATTTTCAAATTTTACAGCAGGTACATTCTGGAACTGGAAATTTATTTAAATTTCCATTAATTTAATCATGGAGGAATTTGAGGACTATTTGGCTAATTTATGTAGTTAAATATAAATTGTTAACCGACATATACCTTTATTTTACTTTTTAGTTTTAATAAACAAGGCGGTAATTTATATTACTTGTTTTATATATTTTTAAACATAAGAAAGTGTCTATTATAAACGTGGAAAAGTTAAGTTTCCATTTTTATTAATTAGTATTTTTTATTAAAAGGCATTGTCACTAAAACATTTAGTTCATAAATGTACGTACATCGGATAGAGTAATCGTGTAACAGTTTATGAAAGTAGAAGCCCCTTTGGTAGGACTATAATGCTTGTTTTCCTATTAATATAATTAAAGAAAACTCAAACAATAGGAAGATCTTTGTAATTTTTGGATTCCTGCAGTTTAAGACATGCAATGTTTGTTTTATAGCGTAGTTGAATTTAAACTACAATAATTTATAAATCTATCTTTAATAACATACTTTTTTACTGCCTAATTTCAATAGATATGTCGATTTTTAATTAAAATATTTAATGCATTAAAGTCGCGTAGAGATTTTCACTAAACATTTAATTTTAAAGCTATTATTCTAATAGTCCAAAAAAAAGTATAAAAGTCTAGGGAATTCAATATCCCACTATGGATTTGTTTTATAGATTATCGTAAAGCGTTCGACAGAGTCAAATGGATACACTTATGACTGATACTAAAAGAATTAGGTGTACAACAACACCTAATTTTGCTTATAACTGAACTGTACGAACACACTACTGGACCATTTAAACTAACATTAAAAGAAGATTGAAAATCAAAACGAAATATAAGTATCTGGGAAAAATTTCTCAAACGATGTTAATATTAAAAGGGACTTTAAAGAGCATCTGATAAAGCATGCTAAACCTTAAGGCGACTAAACCACACAAAATGGTTATTTGAGAAAAATTATAGCTCGTTCCAGAAAGAATTGTAAATATAAACATTAATGTAGATTAAGAAGAAACGCTGAAGAAAAAAACAGTAGCGGTTAGCCTAAATAAAGAAAGGCAAAAAGAAGATGTAATTTGATGTTTTGAAAAAATCTGATCCGAAAACTGTATGAAAAACATCTCATAGTATAGACATAGAGCGCGGCGGTGCCTCTGCCGTTTGGCGGCCTATATCGGAAACTTTTACTACCATTTGACTATTTGTGTACAATTTTGTGTATGGTTAAGTGACACACCACAAAAAGTGTTTTTATTTTCTCTTTTGTTCAACAATTAAAATGTATTGCTATACTTCTAGATGTTCCAATACAATAAAGGATAATAAACATAAAGCACAGGGTAAAAATTTTTATTATTTTCTATGCGCTAGTTATTATAAACACATAAGCTATACTACAATTAAAAACTATGACCACTATGAAAAATATACGGTAGACTATGACTACATTTGTGCTTTAGAACTATAGTAAGAACAAGATAAAAATCTAAATTCCTTCATAATTATATTAACGAGAAGTTTATAAAACTTTTGTTCGTTATCAGTAAGAGAAAGCGCATTTCAGAATATATTATGAAAAATGTTGTTGATATTACAATATCAGATGATAGGAATACAAAAATAAAAAACAACTTACCTTTTCAAAACAACAATCAATCACTTCATTTTATCACGAAAAATTTAAAAATTGCAATGTAATTGAACCCATTTTGCGAGCTATAGTTACATTGATACTTATGTGGCAATTAGCTGTAAAGTCATTAGTCTTTCGCGTCGTATCATATTTTCCTAATATTTTTGTAGGCAAGCGGTTTAGTTTGTGTAATATAATATCCCCAATTCGTCTCATAATATTTAGTTTTCAAAACAGCTGTTAATAATTCGTTCACATTTTTTAAAGCTCTTTGCAATACATTTGAAAATAAGTCGACAGTAAGTTCTGCCATGGTATTTCATAGTTTTATTCTTATGATTATATCAGTGTTTGTTTAAAATCTATAAATAACTAATTTAATGTTTTTTTTTGTATTCCCAACATTTCTAATTAACTGCCTAATAGTCAATAATTGATTATTCACTCAATCGTTCCAGGTGTATTAGAAAAAATATTGTATATCCTAATAATTAATAGATATATAGCTTATTATAGCTTATATCGCTATAGTTTGTGCAGTACATTTTATTATCCCTTTTGTGTATGGTATGCTTTTCAGCAAGTTGGTACTTGCTCTTACTTCTAAATTGACAGATCAGCTGTTTAACTGCCTGTACTGAACTTTCTTCTTCATTTTGCAAATATATATAAAAATTAATAAAACTCTGACATACCGTTAATTAAAATATTGGATACCCTATACTATTCAATCAACGGAAATACTAAGATCACACGGGGAGAATCTGTCCCTATCTAATTAGCCCTTTTCGGTCCATCTTTGGACATAGGCCTTCCCAATCCTTTTCCATTCTTCTCTGTCTGTCGGTATAGTCATCCACCTAGAGCCCACGTGCTTCTTGATATCATCTGCCCATCTCATTTGGGGCCTTCCTCTGCTTCGTTTATATTCCCACGGTCTCCAACTTATAAGAATTTTGTTCCATCGGTCTTCTTTTTGTCTTATATTGTGCCCGGCAAATCTCCATTTCAATTTTGCAACTTCTTGTCTAACATCCCTCACTTTTGTTTTCTCTCTTATCCACTCGTTTCTCTTTTTATCCATTAGTCTTATGTGCAACATTTGTCTTTCCATTGCTCTTCGGGTTTTTATGGTTATGTCCATGTTTGCTTTTGTAAATGTCCACGTTTGAGAACCATAAGTTAGAACAGGGAGTACGCATTGATTGTATACTTTAGTCTTAAGATGCTGTGGATATCTTTTGTTTTTAAGAATGTAGCTTAGTTTGCCAAATGCCGCCCATGCCAGTCTAACTCGTCTTTTTATCTCTGCTGTTTGGTTTTCTTTGTTACGTTTTATAGTTTGACCCAGATATATATAATCCTGAACTTGTTCTACTTTATCTTGTCCGATCCTCATTGTGATGTTTTCATCTGTATTTGTTATAATTTTGGTCTTGCTGTAATTCATAAAAAGGCCTATCTTTCCAGCTTCTACGTCCAGTTCTTTCATCATTTCAAATAATTCTTCTCATTTATCTGTTATCAATGCGATGTCATCAGCGTATATTAGATGGTTCAAGCGTTGTCCACAAATTTTTATACCTTTTTCTTCCCATTCTAATCTTTTAAAAATATCTTCCAGAGCCTGATTGAAAAGTTTCGGTGATATTGTGTCTCACGCCTCTATTTATTTGTATTGATTTTGTTTATTCATATCCTTTAATTGTTGTTTTGGCTTCCTTATCTGTGGTCAATTCTGCTGTTAATCAAAGAACTTTTCACTGCCCAATGTTCGACACTGTCGAAAGCCTTTTCGAAATCTATGAACGCTATATATAGAGGAATATGGTATTCATTTGCTCGTTCTATAAGTATTTTCATACTTAGTAAATGGTCACTTTTGCTGAATCCCTTTCTAAAACCAGCTTGTTGGGTATCCATCGAATTTTGTCGTCAATCTATTGGTTAAAATTTTTGTTGGGAGTTTATACATTACATTGAGGAGTGTTATGAGACGGTAGTTTTTTATGTCTGCTTTATCCCCTTTCTTGTGTAGGATAATGGTTACGGATTCCTTCCAGTTGTTTGGGATTCTTTTTTCTTTTAATATCTTGTTAAAAAGGGAATGTAGAGTGTTAATTACCACTTTTCCACCATATTTCAGCGTATCTGCAGTTATCCCATCTTTTCCAGGCGATTTGTTGTTTTTCATTTCTTTCAATGCCTTCTTTATTTCTGATTTGCTTATTTCTGGCTATAGCTCTGAGTTGACATTTTTTACTTTAGCCTTAAGTTGGTTTTTAATTGTTTCTGGTGGTTCCTTTTTTGTTTTGTATAGTTCTGAGTAGAAATGGTGGATAATATTTATAATGTCATCTTTAATGTTTGTTTCTAGTCCGTTTTCGTCTTTTATTTTGTTTATTTCACACTTACCTAATTTCGGTCTTAAGCATTTCATATTTTTGTTGTTTTGTATTACCTTTTCTATTTTTATTTCTTGTTCTTTTCTCTTATTTTCTCTTATCATTCTGCTTATTGTTTTATTGATTTCTACATATTCTATAGCGTCCTTCTTTTATCCATAAGCTTCTTTGTTTCTGTTGATATATAGTTGTTCTTTTTTAGATCCTTTTTTGCTATTTCTTTTCCTGAAGTAATCATCGTTGCTGTAAGTATGTTGTCTATTTCATCTATATCTTTGTCATCACTGTCTAATTTTTAAGTAAGTTGTTCTTTTAATAGGTCTTTGTATATCTCTTTATATTGCCCTAGTTTGTTTCTATCTACTAGATCCCAGTTTTTAATTATTTTTCTTTTCATTTCATAGTTACCGTCAATACTAAGTTTTGCTCTGACCAACCAGTGATCGCTACCTGTTGTGAATCTGTTAAGAACTGTTACATCTTTAATGATATATCGTTCCGTGGACAGTATGTAGTCGATCTCATTTTTTGTAGATCCATTAGGGCTGATCCATGTCCACTTTCGTTGATGCTTCTTTTTGTAAAAGGAGTTCATTGCGTATAGATGCTTTTCTTCTAGGTAGTTCATCAAAGTAGCACCTCTATCATTTCTCTGACCATACCCGAAATCTCCTATTTTAGTTTCTTCCTTGTTTAGTTTTCTACCCAGTTTGGCATTGAAATCTCGAATTACTAGTATAAGACGATTTTTATGTTCTTCCATAGCCTTTGATATATCTTCATAAAATAGTTCGATATCTTCGTCATCATAAGCTGTCATGGGGGCATATACCTGAATAATTTTAATTGATGTTCTTCTTATTTTAAGTATGACATAGGCTGTATTCGGGTTTCTTCTTTTCGTCGAGTTTCTGATAGGCCTATGATATCTCTTTTATGTTTGTTAATTCTTCTTCCAATTCATGTACTTTTTCATCCGTAGACATTGATCTAATATTGTATGTCCCTATTGACAGGTTGACGGATTTTTTTGATTTATGTTGTGTTCGTCTTAGTGGGTTTTTGTTTTTATCTATCAAAAGCGAATTATTGCGTCTCCCAGATACCGCGAGGCAGACCTTTGAGGTGTGGGATAATATTATGGGTTATTTCTGGTTTCATCATAATTTACACCGAAATTACTAACAAGAGAGTTCTCTTACTTCCACATGTTCAAATTGATGTATAGTAACAACAGATGCTAGTTATATACCATCAGTACTAATAAAATGAAAACTATCAAATTAATGTCAATTTCATTGAATAATCAAAACAATCGAATATATATACCAAAACAACACAATAAAAGTAAAAGTAGAAGAAAAACTAACCGACCCTATTGAAGCTGGTAATGGGATAAGACAGGGAGATTTAATGAGTTCTCTATTGTTCAACCGGATTATGGATAAAATATTAAAAAAGTAAGAAATAAAAGAGGATACCAAATGGGAGAAAAACAAATTAAAATAATCTGCTATGCAGACGACGCAATACTATTCTTTCAAAGTGAAGATGATTTACAACGTATGCTACACCAATTTCATATAACCGCCAGAAAATTTAACATGTTAATTTCCTCAAAAGAGACAAAATGCATGGTTACAACAGCAAGTTTACTAATATGTTAATTGGAGTTTTAAGGTCAGATAATAGAACAAGTGATGGAGTTTTAATATCTAGGTATCATATTATCTAGCTACGGAAAACTCGAAACTTAAGTGGAAGATCCACTGAATAGAGCAAACAGAGCCGCAGGCTGCCTAAATGAAACAATATGAAGAAATAAAAATATCGGGAAAGAAACCAAAGGCAGAATTTACAAAACAGTTATCAGACCAATAATGACATACACAGCAGAAACAATACCTGACACAGAGAGAACAAAAAGGATGTTAGAAACAACAGAGATAAAAACACTTAGAAAAATTGATGGTAAGACACTATGGGACAGAGCTAGAAGTACAGATATAAGATGTAGATACAAGGTGAAGAACATCAAGAACTGGTTAAGAAATAGAAGAGTAGAATGGAAAGATCATATAAGCCGAATGACAACAAATGGAGTAGTAGACATGGCAAGAGACGGTTACCCAATAGGAAGACGATCAGTAAGAAGACCACGAAAACCATGGAACGGCAACTTACTGGAGACACATTGAAAAACAGACAGAGTCATGTCTATATAAAAAGAAGAAGAAGAAGAAGAAGAAAAAGATACACAGGATTAACAGGATAAACAATAAAATAGCTGCAAGAAAGAAAAAATGAATTAGTCATATTAATGTAGAATAGCAGAGGACAGAGTATTTGTCATAGCCTTAGACAAGTGTCCAATTGAAAAAAGACCACAGGTCGTTCAAAAAAGACGGAACTCTAGAAAGAAAATAGAATAGATTTAAAAAAAAAATAAAAGCATAAACATGTCTTTTCCTACTCTTATAATATTGAAAATACGCAAATAGAACCTTGAATTAAAATGTAACCTTTGATATCTGTGATAAATTCATCACCTGAACAATGGCGCCGATGTATGAAGTTGAAATTTTTTACACCTATTTTAACTGTTTATTTTTTTATTATCTATATATGAGTTACGAACGATATCACAAACCTATTTATTTACCACAAACAGGCTCTTTAATACCTTAAATTATTACTATACAAATCTGATTCGAAATATCGTCAAAAAGTAATACACGGCATGTAAAATTTAAATTTTCAATAAAAAGTAAAATATTAGGCATTACTTATGGGGTTCAAAGAACGAGCCTTTACGAAAATTTAAGTACTAAGAAGATCACCACAATCGGGCATACCCAGGGTAGTGATTAAATAATTAATCGGCTAATTCTTCAGTCACCCCTTTAATATGATTTTGTTAAATTGGTCCTTTTTAGGACCAACTATTCTAATAACATATGTTTATAACTGTTAAGGGTATATCTAGAGATCAAGAAACTTTGCTTTACTTAAACTTATCAGACATATACGAATCTGACTTATTTATAGTGCAGGAAACACATATAGGGCCTAACGTAGGGTATTTGGTATAAAGCTTATCGCTGAAAACCACATTATAATTATAGACATGCTATCTCTGTCGGAAAAAAAGCAAAGAATAACTTAAAGTAAGAAAGGACAACACCAGTCAGCTTTCAGAGAACCTTTCAACGATGTTGAGCTTGGATCCACCATTTACATATTTAATGAAAAATAATACAACTACCGACATTGAGGATCTGAGCACAAAGCTTATTACGAAATCTAGACCAAAAACACCACAATGGCTTATCCGGATGATGAACAACTGTATTCAAATTATGGAAACACCCAAAATCTAGAGACAAGCCAAAGTTGTTACTTCGCTTAAACCTGGCAAAAACTCCAACGAACACAAAAACTATCGGCCAATATCTTTATTTTATCAGCTATTTAAAATACTTTTGCACAAGATCGTTAATATGATTTCACCGATATTTTAAGAAAATCTCAAATTAAAAGACAAAAGTGGCTATAGATAGGGAAGATCATGTACATTACAAATGCTAAATCTTACCCAACACATCAAAGACGGGTACGAAAAATATCGGGTATCAGGGGTGGTATTTTTCAATCTAAATGCCGCTTATGACACCTTAAATTACCAAATATTTCTCGAAAAACTATATGATATTCCCTTAGATAACAAACTCACTTATATTATTTCCGTATGCCTACACAAGAGAATATTTTTTGTATCACTCAATGTTAAGAATAGCAGATGAAGAACGGTCTCGCTTGGGGTAGCATAAAAGCACCTACACTGTATAACATTTACCCAAATGATCAACTTATACCAGTAGATAATAGGACTAATATTATAAAGACGATACACCTATTATTGCACAATAAAAATAAACTATGAATCAATTTTCAGCCAAAACCCCTGAAAAACTCATGTGCGCTCCTCAATTTCCCTAACATAGACGCTTTCACAAACTGAACATCCAATAATGTCATGAAATTGTTGAACTGTAGACTTCCTATAAATTTCTTGAAAATAGTTTGTATCCCACGGGATCAGTCACAGATCATTGTTTAAAACTAAAAGGTAAATTGAGGACCAGAAATAATATTCTTCGCAAGCTTGTCAGCTAAAAATGAGGCGTACGTCCTTCCGCCTTTAAAACATAGACGCTTGCACTATATGCTTCTGCTGCCGAATATACCTTGATAGACAAATTAACCATTCTTTCGTTTTGTGCACAACACTACTACCCATTTTAACACAAAAATATCTATTGCAGCACTTAACCATATTTATTTTAAGATAACCTTCTATCGAGATATAGTATACGAGATATCGAGTATACAAATAAGACCAGAACTAAAATAATAAAAAAGCTTTATACAAGATATCGCAGAAGAGTAGATGAAATAAAAGTAGTTTTTATTAATCGGGTGCTTACATAAAACGTACAAAGACATACTCACGTAAACAAAATACATTACGAAATCTCTGTAATAAAAAAAAACATCGAATTCGGCATTGAACTAATAAATTATATTAAATAAAAAAACAATATTTCTAAAAATGCAGAAAAAATAAAATTTTCTATGCAAGCGAACATTTCATTAAATAATAAGCCGAAATCCTTTTGTATCTATATACCTGTTTTTTAAAGAACCAGTTACCTTTTAGTACGTAGTTATACCAGGTAATAAGATATCCTCTGTTACACAGTGTAATGCATATGACATTACACTGTCTACAAATAGTAGATAAAAATAAGGAGCCCATATAAACCGTTCAGGGTATATGTTGAAAATATACGGTATAATCGCACAGTTGCCAAACTCTCAGAGCTTACTTAAACCGATAAACGTATGGTTCAAATATACAATGAAAAAGATCTGAACGACCCCTATAATATATACTCGTGAACTAAACGATATACATTTATGATACAGGGGTATTTACGGGCTCCAAAAAATTTTTATAAATTATTAAACTCTACATGTTGATGAATCGACAGAACCAATATTATGGAATGGTCAAGTGAGCTCCGTATATCGGTATCCACTTGACCACGGAGCTCAATTAAACCTGAATTTTAACATGGGCGGAGTCCACTTTATGCCGTAGATATATATATATATATATATATATATATATATATATATATATATATATATGTATATTTATATATATATATATATATATATATATATATATATATATATATATATATATATATATATATATAGATCTAGCGGTTAATGTGGGCCCCGTACTAAAACGGTATTATACTAACTCCAGGAGAATATACACCGTGTATATTATTATCTGGGTAGCGCTTTATGTAGACTCCGACCAACACGTAGGATTAAATGAACTCCGTAATAGGGTAAAACACTTTTGGGATCCGTATGTATTCTTCCCCGTACACAACTAAACTCCTCCGATGTTGCCAATAATTTGATTAGTCGTAGATTTTTAAATTTTATAGCAGGTACGTTTTGGAACTTGAAATTTATTTAAATATCAATCAATTTATTCATTCTGAAATTCCACAAATACTTGGTTAATGTAGTTAAATATTTTATGGTGGTAATTTATATTACTTGCTTTAATTATTTTTAAACTTAAGTTAGTGTCTGTTATAAGCTTGGAAAAGGCAATTTTTATGTATTAGTATTTTTTTAATGCATTGACACTGAAAAATTTATTATATAAATGTACGTTCCGATGTTTCGATTGCTACGTTTTATGATGTACAATATTTGTTTCATAAAGTAGTAAAATTTAAATTATAATAATTTGTAAATCAATCTTAAAATTACAATTTTCTACTGTCTAATTTCAATATTTCAATTTTTAAATGTAGGGAATTCAATATCTTACTATAATACTTTAGTATGTAACTTGTAACAGATACTAAAATAATAAGTAGGCATAACACCTAATTTCGCTTTAACTATAAATGTATCGTATAACGTAACGTAGCAATCAGTAGTGAATCATTACTCAGATAAAATATTTCGGTGACTTTATGGTAATTTGATTATAGCCAACATATCTATTACAATTATTACATATAATATGATCGGTTGTTTTAAAAAATACTTTTTAGCTTGTAAATTTTGTATCTTTCGTGATCAGGCATACGAGTATTTTATTTTTAATTTAGAAGTAAATGTATATATAATATTCTTTTTTCTGTCACTTATTTTAAATATGGTTCACTTATATTCTTCTTGCTTATTTATTTTTATTCGTAATAAACTGAACATACAATAGTGTGATGAAATCCTTGAACTCTGAATTTCTTATAAATACCTTGTAGATAGTTTATATCGCACGTTGTCAATCACAGAATCTTGTTTAAAACTAAAAGGCAAACTAAGGACCAGAAATAGTATGCTCCGCAAGCTTGTCAGCTAAAAATGGGGCGCACATCCTTTCACCCTTAAACCGTAAATGCTTGCACTTTTCTTCTTGCTTAACTGTCTTTTTCCTTTTATTCCGATATACTCTGTACGAGTACTAGAAATCAATTCGTTAAGGATTTTTGCTTAGTTGAGGAGATATGTTGTGGAATGCAATTTTTAGATTCCCCATGTCTCTAATAACAGTTTTATCAACGTCTGTTTTTCCTTGCAATTCTTAGAAGGCACAGATTAAAGCAAAATACTGAATTTGGTTTCAAAAATTAGTTTACGTTTTTTAACCAAGTTTGACATCTTGGCGTCTATGCATGTGTCCGATCTACCTTAAGCGATTTATTTTCCTAAACAATATATTTATAAGAGCTTTCTTTATTTAGTACGTGTTCTTATTCTATACGGATTTGTAGCAATATGATAATGAGGTTAAAAAAGTTTTCTTATTATTTTTCTTTCAAATATTCGGAGTTCTTCCTTATTTGTTTTAGTCATTGTCCATGATTCGCATTCATGTATTAAAATAGATCTTAAGTGAATTATGCTCTGTATTGAATTGCTTTCTTCTGTTGATTCGCTTGTATTTGGTTTTTATTTTGTTGATTTTAAGTAAAACATTTTTCGTGCTCTCTTCACTTTGTTGAAGATGTCGTTTGCGGAGAGAGTTTCTTATAAGATCAATATCATTAGCAGATGCTAGGACTGCTTTGTACCTTGAGCCATTAATGAATTGCATTTTAAATAGACGTTATTTCTATTTTGGTAAGCTCTTCATTAAATTTTTGAATATTTGAATCGAGAATCTGTATTTTATTCAACTGTTTTATAACACAGAGTTTCTTGGCGCCTATCTTCATCTCTGTTTTTTTTTGTTTAGCGTATCATTATTTTTCTTCCTATGCCGTCCCCATTAACGGAGGTTGGCGACCACATTTCTAAAAGTATCTCTGTCTTTTGCAACGTGGAATAATTCGTCTACAGTCATCTTTGTCCAGTCACGAATATTTCGCAGCCATGACTTCCTCTTTCTACCTATTCCCTTTTTGCCATCGACTCTACCCTGCATGATGGTCTGCAGAAGACTTTATATTCCTTAGTATGTGTTCCAGGTATGCAGTCCTGCGTACTTTTATTGTTCTCAACAATTTTTTGTCTCGACCCATCCTTCTCAGCACTTCCTCATTGGTGACCCTGGCAGTCCATGGAATTCTCAACATTCTCCGGTATATCTAAAATTTAAAGGCTTGAAGCTTCCTAACTATTTGCGCTTTTACCGTCCATATTTCTACTCCGTACAATAGTTGAGACCAGACGTAACATTCAACAAACCTCAGTCTCAGCGAAGTATTAAGATTTTTGTCACAGAACAATTGCTTGAATTTTAAGAACGCTGCCCTTGCCATTTCTATTCGTACCCTGATTTCTTAGTCTGAATCTAATTCTTTGTTGATGTAAGCTCCCAGATATTTATATTTTTACTCCCGCATCATTATTAAAAGAATTTTGCTGAATGTCGATCTAGGGAATCCGGTGGTATGTACATGATGTTTCCATAACCAACGTTCGAAAATTTGTCTTACTGTAAAGTCATGAGGATTTTACTAGGAAATATAGTGCTGTTTAATAATAATAAAGTTCAAGCAACAATTCCTATATGCACTAACTTGGTACTGATATCTCTGCTCCCCGATACCAGGTAGCAGTCCCGAAAACATTTTAACTGCTACACTCATGCTTTCAATTATTTAACGATTAGCCAGTCCAGGACTATACGCCTTATTATGGTACTGATATTGCTGCTGTCCCTCATAAGTAAATATAATATGCAAGAAAGGTTTTGGCAATTTAATAGGATTTTGTATGTTAGAATATTATTTCTCCGAGAAAGTGAAAAATATCTATTTGCTATCCGGATTTAATTCATAGATTAAATATTAGAATGCTACAAAATAATGCTATTAGCAGCAAAAAACGGTCTGATAGTAAGTAATGAGAAAACTAAATAAATTTCTTTAACATACAAGAGAGAGGACGTAGGGTAGGGCATAACGTAACAATAAACCCATATAATTTTGAAAGATTGCAGCGTTTTAGGTATCGTAGATAACGCTGTCACATAAGAAATAAAATGGAATATTCAGGTAGCTAACTAATGTAAATATAACCCACATAACACTTTTAAATCCAGAAGTCTAATACAAATCCCTAAAATCAGGATATATAAAACAGTGATTAAACCAGTGCTATTGACTTAAATGTGACGAGAACGCTGACAAAACAATGTAAGTAAAACTTAGGTATTAATTAGATCAGGATTACTAGAAAAGCCATCAGAATTATTTTCCAACTTACAAAGGTCCGAATACTAACCAATACCGAACCGGAACTAATGCCAAGGTCTAACAGATATATAAAGATAGCAACGTCATACAAGAGACTAAATCTCAACGCCAAAGTTACGCTGGCTACATCCAAAGGCTTTCTAATAACTGCATTGCCAAGTTAAACTGGGAGAATGCCCCGAGAGAAAAAATGCCCTTAGGACGTCCACGAATCAACAGGGGAGGTAACATATGGTCAGATTTAGGAATAATGGAACTACCTACCGACCCATCATATTTATCAACACATGCCTGTACAACCAACTGCTATCCAACCTACAATCAATACTTATCTGTTGGGAACTATCAAATCCATTACATGTAGTCAAACGAAGTAGGCTTAAAAAAAGTTATCTTAGGAAAGGCACTAAAGAAATATTGATACATATTTTTAAAACGTTATTTACGTGGCTAAGTTTTCAATAGGAATGAGGAGACAAAAAGCAGAAAAGCCAATAGAACCTTGTTGCGTTCTGACTATACTATGACGATAACCTTTACAATATAAACAATACTTGAGGCAACTGTTTGTCTCAATTTTGTCATTCAGAATAATTATGTCTGTATTTTTTAATTTGCTAATTTCCATAGATTCTAATTTCCATAGAATCTAAATATATCTTAAGGCCTTTATTTTAAATATACTTTTTTAGTAATGAAAATACGTAGATAGAACCTGGAATATACATTTAACCTTTAATCTCTGGGATAAATCCATCTCCTAAACAATGGCGCCGATATATTTAGTTAAAATTCTGTGCACTTATTTTAACCGTTTATGTCCTTATCATTCATATATGAGTTGTGACCGATATTACAAACTCATTTACTTTTCACAAAGAGACTTCATATTAACTATACTTATTACTATACAAATCTGATTCGAAATATCGTCGAAAAGTAACAGTGTGTAAAATTATTTTTAATGAAAAGTTAATTAGCCATTTCTTATGGGGTTCAAAAGAAAAGCCTTTACGAAAATTTGAGTACAAATAAGACCACCGTAATCAGTTGTACCCTGGGTAATGAATAATTAATTAATCGGCTAATCAGAATCACCCGGTCAATATGATTTTTGTCAAATCGGTCCTTTTTAGGATCAATTATTCTAATAATGTCTATAAATATTAAGGGCATATCTAAAGATAAAGACACTTTACTTTACTTAACCTTATCAGACATATGCGCTTAGCACAAATGTGACGCATTTCTAGTGCAGAAAATACATAGAAGGCAAAAAATAGTGTATTTGGAATTAAGCTGATCGCTGAAAATCACATAATAAATGTAAAAGTGCTATCTCTGCCGGCAAAGAAGCAAAGAAAAACTTAAAATGAGAGAGGACAAAACCAGTCAGCTGAAGGAACCTTTTAACGATGTTGAGCTTGGATCCACTATCTACGTATATAATGAAGAATAGTACGGCACTGACTGAAGATCTGAGCACAAAGCTTATTATAAAATTTGGACCAAAAATACAACAGTTACTGATATCCAAAGTCTTCAGACAAACCAAGCAAAGACAAAGTTGTTGCTTTGCTTAAACCTGGCAAAAACTCCAACGACCACAAAAGCTATCGGTCAATATATTTATTTTGTCAGCTTTACAAAATACTTCTCAAGAGGTAAAACAGAAGAAAAACTCAAATTAAAAGACAAAAGTTGCTATAGACAGGAAAGATCATGTACGTCACCAATACTAAATCTTGCCCAACACAGCAAAGATGGGTACAAAAGATATTAGGTATGAGGAGTGGTATTTGTCAATCTAAGCAGCAATTTGCAGTTTTCATTCAACATCTAAGTTACGTTATGCCCTACTCTACGTCCTCTCTCTTGTATGTTAAAGAAATTTATTTAGTCATCTGGGAAAAATTTCTCAAACGATATTAATATTAAAAGGGACTTTAAAGAGCCAAAGCACGCTAAACCGTAAGGTGACTAAACCACACAAAATGGTTATTTGAGAAAAATTATAGCTCGTTCCAGAAAGAATTGTAAATATAACATTAATGTAATTTAAGAAGAAACGCTGAAGAAAAAAAACAGTAGCGGTTAGCCTAAATAAAGAAAGACAAAAAGATGTAATTTAATGTTTTGAAAAAATCTGATTCGAAGACTATCTGAAAAACATTTCATAGTATAGACATCGAGCGCGGCGATGCCTTTGCCGTCTGGCGGCCTATATCGGAAACTTTTACTACCATTTGACTATTTGTGTACGATTTTGTGTATGGTTAAGTGGCACACCACAAAAAGTGTTTTTATTTTCTCTTTTGTTCAACAATTAAAATGTATTACTATACTTCTAGATGTTCCAATACAATAAAGGATAATAAACATAAAGCACAGGGTACAAAATTTTATTATTTTCTATGTGCTAGTTATTATAAACACATAAGCTATACTACAATCAAAAACTATGAACACTATGAAAAAATACGGTAGACTATAACTACATTTGTGCTTTAGCACTATAGTAAGAACAAGATAAAAATCTAAATTCCTACATAATTATATTAACGAGAAGTTAAAAAAACTTTTGTTCGTTATCAGTAATAGAAAGCGCATTTCAGAATATATTATGAAAAATGTTGTTGATATTACAATATCAGATGATAGGAATACAAAAATAAAAAACAACTTACCTTTTCAAAACAACAATGAATCACTTCATTTTATCACGAAAAATTTAAAAATTGCAATGTAATTGAACCCATTTTGTGAGCTATAGTTACATTGATACTTATGTGGCAATTAGCTGTAAAGTCATTAGTCTTTTCCGTCGTATCATATTTTCCTAATATTTTTTGTAGGCAAGCGGTTTAGTTTGTGTAATATAATATCCCCAATTCGTCTCATAATATTTAGTTTTCAAAACAGCTGTTAATAATTCGTTCACATTTTTTAGAGCTCTTTGCAGTACATTTGAAAATAAGTCGACAGTAAGATACTTTACTTGTAGATTACTCCTTGTTAAATTAGTTTATTAGGTAAGCCTAGTTCTGCCATGGTATTTCATAGTTTTATTCTTATGATTATATCAGTGTTTGTTTAAAATCTATAAATAACTAGTTTAATGTTTTTTTTTGTATTCCCAACATTTCTCATTAACTGCCTAATAGTGAATAATTGATCAACGATTTATTAGTCTTTCTAATTCCACACTAATAGTCTCCTATTTGATAGTTCACCTATTCACTCAATCGTTCCAGGTGTATTAGAAAAAATACTGTATATCCTAATAATTAATAGATATATAGCTTATATATAGCTTATATCGCTATAGTTTGTGCAGTACATTTTATTATCCCTTTTGTGTATGGTATGCTTTTCAGCAAGTTGGTACTTGCTCTTACTTCTAAATTGACAGATGAGCTGTTTAACTGCCTGTACTGAACTTTGTTCTTCATTTTGCAAATATATATAAAAATTAATAAAACTCTGACATACCGTTAATTAAAATATTGGATACCCTATACTATTCAATCAACGGAAATACTAAGATCACAAGAATCTATCTCTATCTAATTAGCCTTTTTCGGTCCATCTTTGGACATAGGCCTTCCCAATCCTTTTCCATTCTTCTCTGTCTGTCGGTATAGTCATCTACCTAGAGCCCACGTGCTTCTTGATATCATCTGCCCATCTCATTTGAGGCCTTCCTCTGCTTCGTTTATATTCCCACGGTCTCCAACTTATAAGAATTTTGTTCCATCGGTCTTCTTTTTGTCTTATATTGTGACCGGCAAATCTCCATTTCAATTTTGCAACTTCTTATCTAACATCCCTCACTTTTGTTTTCTCTCTTATCCACTCGTTTTCCTTTTTATCCATTAGTCTTATGTGCAACATTTGTCTTTCCATTGCTATTTGGGTTTTTATGGTTATGTCCATGTTTACTTTTGTAAATGTCCACGTTTGGGAACCATAAGTTAGAACAGGGAGTACGCATTGATTGTATACTTTGGTCTTAAGATGCTGTGGATATCTTTTGTTTTTAAGAATGTAGCTTAGTTTGCCAAATGCCGCCCATGCCAGTCTAACTCGTCTTTTTATCTCTGCTGTTTGGTTTTCTTTGTTACGTTTTATAGTTTGACCCAGATATATATAATCCTGAACTTGTTCTACTTCATCTTGTCCGATCCTCATTGTGATGTTTTCATCTGTATTTGTTATAATTTTGGTCTTGCTGTAATTCATATTAAGGCCTATCTTTCCAGCTTCTACGTCCAGTTCTTTCATCATTTCAAATAATTATTCTCATTTATCTGTTATCAATGCGATGTCATCAGCGTATATTAGATGGTTCAAGCGTTGTCCATAAATTTTTATACTTTTTCTTCCCATTCTGATCTTTTAAAAATATCTTCCAGAGCCTGATTGAAAAGTTTCGGTGATATTGTGTCACCCTGTCTCACGCCTCTATTTATTTGTATTGATTTTGTTTATTCATATACTTTAATTGTTGTTTTGGCTTCCTTATATATATTGGCTATTAGTTCCGTATATCTGTGGTCAATTCATTTTCTTATTCATTTTTCATTATTCATTTGCTCGTTCTATAAGTATTTTCATACTTAGTAAATGGTCACTTGTGCTGAATCCCTTTCTAAAACCAGCTTGTTCTTTTGACTGGTATCCATCGAATTTTGTCGTCAATCTATTGGTTAAAATTTTTGTTAGGAGTTTATACATTACATTGAGGAGTGTTATAGGACGGTAGTTTTTTATATCTGCTTTATCCCCTTTCTTGTGTAGGATAATGGTTACGGATTCCTTCCAGTTGTTTGGGATTCTTTTTTCTTTTAATATCTTGTTAAAAACGGAATGTAGATTGTTAATTACCACTTTTCCACCATATTTCAGCATATCTGCAGTTATTCCATCTTTTACTGGCGATTTGTTGTTTTTCATTTCTTTCAATGCCTTCTTTATTTCTGATTTGCTTATTTCTGGCTGTAGCTCTGAGTTGACATTTTTTACTTTAGCCTTAAGTTGGTTTTTAATTGTTTCTGGTGGTTCCTTTTTTGTTTTATATAGTTCTGAGTAGAAATGGTGGATAATATTTATAATGTCATCTTTAACGTTTGTTTCTAGTCCGTTTTCATCTTTTTTTTTTGTTTATTTCACACTTACCTAATTTCGGTCTTAAGCATTTCATATTTTTGTTGTTTTGTATTACTTTTTCTCTTTTTATTTCTTGTTCTTTTCTCTTATTTTTTCTTATTATTCTGCTTATTGTTTTATTGATTTCTACATATTCTATAGCTTCCTTCTTTTATCCATAAGCTTCTTTGTTTCTGTTGATATATAGTTGTTCTTTTTTAGATCCTTTTTTGCTATTTCTTTTCCTGATGTAATCATCGTTGCTGTAAGTATGTTGTCTATTTCATCTATATCTTTGTCATCACTGTCTAATTTTTAAGTAAGTTGTTCTTTTAATAGGTCTTTGTATATCTCTTTATATTGCCCTAGTTTGTTTCTATCTACTAGATCCTAGTTTTTAATTATTTTTCTTTTCATTTCATAGTTATCGTCAACACTAATTTTTGCTCTGACCATCCAGTGATCGCTACCTGTTGTGAATCTGTTAAGAACTGTTACATCTTTAATGATATATCGTTCCGTGGACAGTATGTAGTCGATCTCATTTTTTGTGGATCCATTAGGGCTGACCCATGTCCACTTTCGTTGGGGCTTCTTTTTGTAAAAGGAGTTCATTGCGTATAGATGCTTTTCTTCTAGGTAGTTCATCAAAGTAGCACCTCTATCATTTCTCTGACCATAGCCGAAATCTCCTATTTTAGTTTCTTCATTGTTTAGTTTTCTACCCAGTTTGGCATTGAAATCTCCAATTACTAGTATAAGACGATTTTTATGTTCTTCCATAGTCTTTGATATATCTTCATAAAATAGTTCGATATCTTCCGTCATCATAAGCTGTCGTGGGGGCATATACCTAGATAATTTTAATTAATGTTCTTCTTATTTTAAGTATGACATAGGCTGTATTCGGGTTTCTTCTTTTCGTCGAGTTTCTGATAGGCCTATGATATCTCATTTTATGGTTGTTAATTCTTCTTTCAGTTCATGTACTTATTCATCCGTAGACATCGATCTAATATTGTATGTCCCTATTGACAGGTTGACGGATTTTTTTGATTTATGTTGTGTTCGTCTTAGTGGGTTTTTGTTTATATCTATCAAAAGCGAATTATTGCGTCTCCCAGATACAGCGAGGCAGACCTTTGAGGTGTGGGATAATATTATGGGTTATTTCTGGTTTCGTCATAATTTACACTGAAATTACTAACAAGAGAGTGCTCTTACTTCCACATGTTCAAATTGATATATAGTACCAACAGATGCTAGTTATATACCATCAGTACTAATAAAATGGAAACTATCAAATTAATGTCAATTTCATTGAATAATCAAAACAATCGAAAATATAAAATATACCAAAACAACACAATAAAAGTAAAAGTAGAAGAAGAACTAACCGACCCTATTGAAGCTGGTAATGGGATAAGACAGGGAGATTTCCTGAGTCCTCTATTGTTCAACCGGATTATGGATGAAATAATAAAAAGTAAGAAATAAAAGAGGATACCAAATGGGAGAAAAACAAATTAAAATAATCTGCTATGCAGACGACGCAGTACTATTCTTTCAAAGTAAAGATGATTTACAACGTATGCTACACCAATTTCATATAACCGCCAGAAAATTTAACATGTTAATTTCCTCAAAAGAGACAAAATGCATGGTTACAACAGCAAGTTTACTAATATGTTAATTGGAGCTGGAAGGTCAGATAATAGAACAAGTGATGAAGTTTAAATATCTAGGTATCACATTATCTAGCTACGGAAAGCTCGAAACTTAAGTGGAAGATCCACTGAATAGAGCAAACAGAGCCGCAGGCTGCCTAAATGAAACAATATGAAGAAATAAAAATAGCGGGAAAGAAACCAAAGGCAGAATTTACAAAATTTACAATAATGACATACGCAGCAGAAACAAGACCTGACATAAACAGGACAAAAAGGATGTTAGAAACAACAGAGATATAAACACTTAGAAAAATTGATGGTAAGACACTATGGGACAGAGCTAGAAGTACAGATATACGATGTAGATGCAAGGTGAAGAACATCAAGACCTGGTTAAGAAATAGAAGAGTAGAATGGAACGATCATATAAGCCAAATGACAACAAATAGAGTAGTAGACACGGCAAGAGACGGTTACCCAATAGGAAGACGATCAGTAGGAAGACCACGAAAACCATGGAACGGCAACTTACTGGAGGCACATTGAAAAACAGACAGAGTCATGGCTATATAAAAAGAAGAAGAAGAAGAAGAAGAAGTAGAAAAAGATACACAGGATAAACATTAAAATAGCTGCAAGAAAGAGAAAATGAATCAGTCATAATAATGTAGAATAGCAGAGGACAGAATGTTTAGAGAAAATAATGAATCAGTCATATTAATTTAGAATAGCAGAGGACAAAGTATTTGTCATAGCCTTGGACAAGTGTCCAATTAAAAAAAGACCACAGGTCGTTCAAAAAAGACGGAACTCTAGAAAGAAAATAGAATAGATTTAAAAAAAAAGCATAAACGTGTCTTTTCCTACTCTTTTAATATTGAAAATACGCAAATAGAACCTTGAATTAAAATGTAACCTTTGATATCTGTGATAAACCCATCACCTGAACAATGGCGCCGATGTATGAAGTTGAAATTTTTTACACCTATTTTAACTGTTTTTATTTTTTTATTATCTATATATGAGTTGCGAACGATATCACAAACTTATTTATTTTCCACAAACAGGCTCTTTAATACCTTAAATTATTACTATACAAATCTGATTCGAAATATCGTCAAAAAGTAATACACGGCATGTAAAATTTAAATTTTCAATAAAAAGTAAAATATTAGGCATTACTTATGGGGTTCAAAGAACGAGCCTTTACGAAAATTTAAGTACTAAGAAAACCACCACAATCGGGTATACCCAGGGTAATGATTAAATAATTAATCGGCGCTAATTCTTCAGTCACCCCTTTATAATGATTTTGTCAAATTGGTCCTTTTTAGGACCAACTATTCTAATAACATAATGTTTATAACTGTTAAGGGTATATCTAGAGATCAAGAAATTTTACTTTACTTAAACTTATCAGACATATGCGCTAAACACGAATCTGACTTATTTCTAGTGCAGGAAACACATATAGGGCCTAACGTAGGGTATTTGGAATAAAGCTTATTGCTGAAAACCACATTATAGATATAGACATGCTATCTCTGTCGGAAAAAAAGCAAAGAATAACTCAAAGTAAGAAAGGACAAAACCAGTCAGCTTTCAGAGAAACTTTCAACGATGTTGAGCTTGGATCCACCATCTACATATTTAATGAAAAATAATACAACTACCGACATTGAGGATCTGAGCACAAAGCTTATTACGAAATCTGGACCAAAAACACCACAATGGCTTATCCGGATGATGAACAACTGTATTCAAATTATGGAAACACCCAAAATCTAGAGACAAGCCAAAGTTGTTACCTTGCTTAAACCTGGCAAAAACTCCAACGACCACAAAAACTATCGGCCAATATCTTTATTTTGTCAGCTATTTAAAATACTTTTGCACAAGATCGTTAATATGATTTCACCGATATTTGAAGAAAAGCTCAAATTAAAAGACAAAAGTGGCTATAGATAGGGAAGATCAGGTACATTACAAATGCTAAATCTTACCCAACACATCAAAGACGGGTACGAAAAATATCGGGTATCAGGGGTGGTATTTTTCAATCCAAATGCCGCTTACGACACCTTAAATTACAAAATATTTCTCGAAAAACTATACGATATCCCCTTAGATAACAAACTCACTTATATTATTTGCGTATGCCTACACAAGAGAATATTTTTTGTATCACTCAATGTTAAGAATAGCAGATGAAGAACGGTCTCGCTTGGGGTAGCATAAAGGCACCTACACTGTATAACATTTACACAAACAAACGATCCATACCGGTAGATACTAGGAATTCTATTATATAGACGAGACACCTATTATTGCACAATAAAAATAAACTATGAATAAATTTTCAGCCAAAACCCCTGAAAAACTCGTGGGTGCTCCTTCAATTTCCTCGACATAGACGTTTTCACAAAACTGAACATCCAATCTTGTCATAAAATCATTGAACTGTAGACTTCCTATAAATTCCTTGAAAATAGTTTGTATTACACCGGGTCAGTCACAGATTATTGTTTAAAACTAAAAGGTAAATTGAGGACCAGAAATAATATTCTTCGCAAGCTTGTCAGCTAAAAATGAGGCGCACGTCCTTCCGCCCTTAAAACATAGACGCTTGTACTATATGCTTCTGCTGCCGAATATACCTTGTTAGACAAATTAACCATTCTGTCTATTAATTTTAACACAAAAATATCTATTGTAGCACTTAACCATATTTATTTTGAGATAACCTTCTATCAAGATATCATATGTAGTACACAAATAAGACCAGAACTAAAATATTAAAAAAGCTTTATACAATATATCGCAGAAGATTGGATAAAATAAAAGTAGTTTTTATTATTCAGATGCTTACATAAAATGTACAAAGACATACTCACGTAAACAAAATATATTACGAAATTTCTTGAACTAATTGAACTAACAAAATTATATTAAATAAAAAAACAACATCTTTAAAAATACAGAAAAAATAAAATTTTCGATGCAAGCGAACATTCCATTCAATAATAAGCCCAAATCCTTTTGTATCTACATACCTGTTTTTTAAAGAACCAGTTACATTTTAGTACTTAGTTATACCAGGTAATATAATATCCTCTGTTACACAGTGTAATGCGTATGACATTCCACTGTCTACAAACAGTAGATAAAAATAAGGAGCCCATATAAACCGTTCAGGGTATATGTTGAAAACATACGGTATAATCGCACAGTTGCCAAACTCTCAGAGCTTACTTAAACCGATAAACGTATGGTTCAAATATACAATGAAGAAGATCTGAACGACCCCTATAATATATACACGTGAACTAAGCGATATACATTTATGATACAGGGGTATTTACGGGCTCCAAAAAATTTTTATAAATTATTAAACTCTACATGTTGATGAATCGACTGAACCAATATTACGGAATTGTCAAGTGAGCTCCGTATATCGGTATCCACTTGACCACGGAGCTCAATTGAACCTGAATTTTAACATGGGCGGAGTTCACTTAATGCCGTAGATATATATATATATATATATATATATATATATATATATATATATATATATATATATATATATATATATATATATATATGGCCTAATGAGCCACAATTTAGAAATAATACTTAAAGTTACTTAATAGCGTATGTATAAAAAATGTTAAGAATAATTAGACAGTTTGGATTTAAACACACAGTTTGGATTTAGAAGTATAATGGGAACAAGAGAAGCATTGTGGTGCATGACGGTACTATAACAAAAATACAAGGAATATATGAGTCCGCTAGATGCAAAACTCTGTATTTGCAAAAATTGTAAAAATTGAGTTTTAGCTGACAGTTATTTGTCACATGTTATAGCTATCTGCTGATGTAGAAATTCAGCAGCAAAGTAAGGTATTTACTAAGAAAAAGGCATTAGAAATCTTGAATCAGACGCAAAACTCTGTATTTGTCAGTCTATGCCAGTTGCATAACTGTGTAATTGCAATAATTGGCCAATCGCTTACATTGTTTGAGTCACATGACACGTCTCATGTGCACATGTCAATTATTCCATCATTCGCCATTACCGGTTTCACTGTTTGTTATTTGAGTACTAAAAACACCAAGTTTATTGCAAATAATTAACATTATGGATCTTCATGTGCATATTAGACCTTGTGAAAAAGGAAAAGGGAGAAAACGAGTTGTACAAACAGAAAAATGGAAACGAAATGTAATGAAACTTAAGAGGTAAGAGGTGTCTACAATTAACTAGATAGGTTTGGGACTTATTGTCAATATTTTTAGGCACAAACCTAAGGATTTACCCGGTTTTCCCACCTGTAACCATACAAAGAAAGTGTATTGTTGTATAGATTTAAAGATGCGAGACATTCAGCGTTTCCATAATAATCTGTATTCAACAACTGACAAAATAAAACAAGATATTTTTTTGCTGAAATTTTGTGAAGGTCAAAAGCCCAAGAGATCAGGTACAAACCTACATGGAATTTCAATTAAATATTTTGTTCCTACAGTAGAGGGTGGACTTTTAAGAGTATGCAAGACAGCATTTCTTGGAATAACTCATTTAAGTTCTGAAAGAATAGAGCGTGTTGTAAGAACGTTTGTTATCCGGGGTGAAATACTAAAAGAGAGAAGAGGGGGAGATACAACAAAAGGTAGATTTGATCCAATAAAATTATCTATCCAAACATTTATGGGGCGTTTGAACGGTGCAGAGAGTCATTATAATAGAGGACGATCGACTAGATTGTATTTACCATGTGATCTGAATTTTACAAAGCTTTACAGAATGTATTGTCAACGTCATCCACATCATTCCGTAAAGTTATCATATTTCCGAACATACGTTAATGAACACTACAACATATCATTCGGCACTCCCTTAGTAGATGCTTGTTCTGCGTGTCTCAGAGCGAAGGAAATTTTGAGAAAAGAAAATTCAGAAGAAGAAAAGTTAAAGGTTATAACAGAGCAGAGAGTTCATACGTTAAGAGCTAAAGCCTTTTATTCTTTGTTAAAAAATGAATCAAATCATAACATACAAATATTTTCTTTTGATTGTCAAAAAAATCTTTCTTTGCCAAAGCTTCCCGACCAGGCGGCTTATTTCTCACAGCAAATAAATTTTTATAATTTCACCATCGTGGCTGGAAATTCGAAATCCCATCTTTCTTCTGCAAATGTGATATGTGTGGCTGGAGTTTGAACATCCAAAAGATTCAAATGCTGTTGCCTCTGCTGTACATGATACTCTCATAAAATTCAACTTTAAAAATCAAATCGAAAAAGTTCACCTATTTGCAGATGGATGTGGTGGACAGAACAAAAATAGCACGATGATGTCTATGATAATCTACTGGTTGGTTTATGAAGCACCTGGTCACATCAAGGAAGTGGAGTTTACGTTTCCCGTTGTTGGTCATTCCTTTTTGCCACCAGATAGGATTTTTGGTATGATAGAAAGGGAGATAAAAAAGAAGAACTTTGTAATAAACAGAAAAGAATATGAAGACATAATTGGAAAACACTCAAAGGTGCTGAGACTTGGTAAAGACTGGCAGATATCAGACTGGAGAAAGACGAGTGACGTTGTTGTTAAAAAACCCTCCCAGTGGCATTTTAAATGTAATGCAACGAAACGATTTATATTTTCTAAGGACAAAGATTATATGGCTACGGTAAGGGGGAAATATTTTATCGTTCTGACATAGGGTTCAGCAAGTCTATAATACGAAAAGGGAAAAAGATTTCTTTATTGAAACCAAAGTTACAACAGATTGGATGTTCATTGAAAGGAGATAAATCGTCCATAGGCACTCTCCTTAGAAACCATTTTGGTGAAAATTGGAGAGACCAGCCGGATCTCAAATTTTATAAAATTATAGATACTGGCGTACAAGCAAATAATAACGAGAGTGCTGCAGAAAATGATCATATTGATGATGAGGACCCAGAGGAACTTAGAGTTTAGGAATTAATATAAATATATACATATTATAATTTGTAATACCTTTTGTACTTTGGATAAAAATAAACTTCACTAAAAGTTTACTTCCACATGCTTTCTTCCTTATTGCTAACACACTAGGTTTAGAAAACAGACTAATATAACAACCACTAATATCGTTAATGGTTGACTATTATCATGTATTTGCAAATGTTAGTTGCATAAATCTGTATTTACATAGTTTACTTGCAAAACTCGGTATTTTCAAATTTTTCTTCCTTTTCTAGCAAACCCAATAACTTTTCTAAGAAAAAAATCATTATATTTTACCTAATAAAGCATTTATCTATCACAAAAAAGTGCCATTTATTATGTCTAAAGTTTTTTGCAAAATTTATCAGTTTTTTGCAAATAACTCAGTTTGACTTATACAGTAAATACAAAGTTTTGCATCTAGCGGACTCATATTAAAAACCTATTCATGTGGTATGTAGATTTATCATAGGGTTTGACAGAGTTCAACATGGTAAACTAATACATGCATTGAAACACATACACCTAGATCCCAAGAATATTAATTTAATTAAAAATCTATACTGCCCTCATAAGCTAAAAAGCTCTATCTCCAAAGAACAACATTTTACATGAGACAGGGAAAACCAATTTTTCCTCCAGCATCAGTTTTGATATTTTTAAATGAATTTAATGTGTAAATGGTTTTGTTTCAATGTCAAATTATGGTTTTAACGTTAACATATGAACATTTAAATTTTTTAGGAGAAAAATGGATTTAGGGCTTTTTATTTTAAAGTTGGATGCTGACATATCAGATTCTAAGAAGTCTTAACTCCCTCGTATAGACAGTTAAAGCTTTTTACTTTAAAAATTAACTAATTTTATACATACTGAACATAAAAGGTTTATTGAAAATACAACTTATGTTTTTAAAAACTGTGTAATATCTAAAAATGAATGGACATATAAAAATTTAAAGTTAAGAAATAATATAAAACTAAGTAACATAAGGGAAAAATTGGTTTTATGACTCATTCAGCGTCAGTCAGTGTTTAATAAATCTGGCTCCTCTGACTCTTGAATGGTTAACCAAAATTCACGGCAATTAAATGGCATAAGAGGGCACAATTGTTCAACTATTTATTTTTTCTTAGCTTTATTAAATCCTCTTATTCCTTTAGTTTTCCCAAGCATTGGAAAGTTCTTGATATATTTAACTTTTAAGAAATTTAGCACTTTGGTATTAGATTCTTGGTAAGCAGTGGAATATAGTAGATTTTTATTGCCTCGCTTAGCTATTATTTTTACAATGTCTTTAAGATACGGAACGCTATTGTTGCCACGATGCTTAAGTTTTGGCTTGGAAGTGTAGTCTTTTCAAGCGAAAAGATCCTCACCACTAAGCTCCTTTGTTTCCACTTTCCCTAAGCTCGCATCCTGAACATACTTAACAAAATTTTGGAAAAAACTTTTCCACTATGCTTCATAGCTAATTCGACCTGATGGTAAAAAAAGTCAGCAGCCATAAAAGTGTGACCTGGTTTGAAATAAAAAATATCAATGGCGTCGAAAGAAATCTCCGAGCAATAATTAAAAATATACACCAAAAAGGTAAAGAAAGTCCAGTTCTTATTTTATGCTGAGCAATTGTTCAGCCAAATACAAATATGTTTTACATTTCTGAAATGGTACAAAAACGTATAAAAGGCATTTAGGATGTCTTCCTTTTTTCTTTCACTTATTGACTCATGCCACAATATCGCGAGAGGTTTGGTCTTACGTTTAGTAACAATAGGTACAAAACTTTTATTAAATACTACCATTCTTCGAGTAAACACAACTTCTTTAAAGGAATCCATGCATGGCAACATGATGACTTTTTGAAGATCAGCACAAAAGATTATGGTGTCATTGAAAGACTGTAGTTTTGTATGCTTTTTATATAATTGTCTTGATTCTGTAGCTTTTGCCATATGGCTCTTCCAACAGATGCAAACCAAACAATCTGATGATAAGTTTTCCTGACTGTGGTCTTTATTATTTTCTTTAACTTAAAGCACATGCCACATTCTTCATGACCTAGTTTCGTGAATGATTGAGATATTTAACAACTTTTCCGTATAAATCGTAGAAACAGTCACAAAAGTTTTCACTTCGTCTAAAGTTATCATACATCCCTTAAATGGTCACATCATTTGGGAGGTATCGGCGATTTGGTGCATGTCCCTCTTCTGTAATGAGCAATACTTGGGTTGTAACTCTCTATATGATTTCTAATGACGCTTCTGTCAATTTTCTTATAATTAGAATGCTTTCCCCTTTTGTCGGTTACACCTGACGCCGTACCGGCATTGTATTTTTGTCACCAGATGTTAGTCGTTAGAAAAAATGTTTTACATACCCTGACTCTTTTGCCTTTTTGATCATTTAAAAAATATCAAAATGAATTGTGTCTGGTTTACGATATATCTCGATGTCTTTTTACCGGGAGCGCAGTGGCGCATAAGACGATAAAGCCTCGTCTTTCGGTGAAATTTTTGTTCCAAAATCCTGCGTTACATTGCTATCCCCACTCTTCCAAAAATTTTATACGATATGTGTAGCGACATTTATCACCACAAGGATCGCGCGTGGGATGATCTTCTTTCAACTTCTTTATTCTGTTTCGTACTTTTTCTTTTAAAGTTGTACTTGTTTTCTTCCGTATTCTTTTAGTTCCACTTTTTGTAACACCAAGTTCTTCATTTTTTCTATCTGGTTCTTGTTCTAAATCTAACTGCTGTTCTTTTTCTTGAGGTTTTTCATTATGAATTACACTATTGATACAGTTTCTATTTCTCTTTGTACTGGATCATTTTCACCTTTAAAATTTTAGTTTAAATTTGATGAATTAAAAACTTTTAATATTATGTCAATAAACTGTTGTTGTGCTTCGAATTGTTTATTTTCTGTTTGTATTTCTTCTTGTATAATCGTGTTATTTAAAGTTTCTACTTCACTGCGGACTGGAACATTTTGAGATGGAGTAAATACTTCATGTCAAGTGTTGTGTAAATTAACGTATTTTCTTTTTCTTCGTTACATTTTGAAGAATTCTGATCTGAATTATTTAAAAGTTTCGCAAATTGCATAAAATTTCTTCTTCTTCTTCTGGTTCCTATCCGTTTCGGATGTTGGAAATCATATTGGCAATCATGACCTTGCTCGCTGCGGCTCGAAACAGCTCCGTTGAGGTTTTCTTAAACCATGTTCTTAAATTCCGCAGCCATGATATTCTCCTTCTACCAGGTCCTCGCTTACCTTTGACTTTACCTTGCAATATAGACTGCAGCAGGGAGTAACGGTGCTGATTTCTTATAACGTGTCCCAGATATTGCAATTTTATGCGTTTGATCGTAAACACAATCTCTGGTTCCTTCTTCATTTTTTCTAGAACTTCCTTGTTCGTGATCCTTGCTGTCCATGATATTCTCAGCATTCTTCTATAAAGCCACATCTTAAATGCTTCAAGTTTTTTAATAGTGGTGTCTGTAAGCGTCCATGCCTCCGCTCCGTACAACAACACAGAGAAAACATAGCATCTCAAATGTCTCATTTTTGTATCTAGGGATATGTTGTGACTTTTAAATATGGCGCTCATTTTGTTAAAGACCGTTCTTGCCTTTCCTATGTGGCACTTTATTTCCTGTACATTGCTCCACTGTTCGTTTATAATAGTTCCCAGGTAGCAATACTGTTTTACTCGCTCTATCTGCGTCCCATTAATGTAAAGATGAGCCCCATTTAAGGATAAAATTTAAGGAGTCCATATCCTCTTTAACCACTGGATAAGCAGGTATTACTTAAATTTTAAATTGAGCCTCAATAGTTAAGGAAGTTGTACTATTATCTGCCATTGCATGCGGATCTTTTTTTAAGTTGGATTTAGTCTTATTGAGAACATTATTGAGTTGTTAATTTTGTTTAGCCAACATCGATAGCATTAAAGCTCCTCTTGATAGATTACGTCTAGGTATCATTGCATCAACGTTTTAAAGTGTCAAAATTCCTATTAAACTGCCCACCTAAAATACATAAAAAATCGTTAGATCTTATGCAAAAGATGAACTGACTAGCTCAAAACAAATAATTGGATCTATGTTTTAATTTTTGTTACTAAGACACTGTAAGAATATACAAAAAGATAAACAAATTCTTTAAAAATCTTAATCCAAACTGACAGAAAGATAATTTAATACTTGATGGATTCGACCGTTACTTGATGGAAATTCATTTTATGTAACAATAAAACACTGAAAACTTTGTTTTCAAACTTCCACAAAATTTATTTTAAATTCTTATCACTACAGCTGTTTCGGCTGATTGCCTTTCTCAAGTGATCTGTTTTTGGTATGGGTTTACACTTTATAGTCTCTAAAAACTGTTTTTTGGCTTAAGTTTCTGCTTCTCATATGTCTACTCAGTCCAAAAGAGCATTTGTTTGCTAGGATTATTTTTCGCTTGATTTCTTCCGTCATGATGTTCTCCTTGATGATCAAGGAGCCTAAGTATGTGAATTTGTCCACCACTTCAAAGGTAGAATTATCAACCGTGAATTGGTGGCCGATGTTTCTGGCTCTATTGTTGGGTGTTGATCTTAGTCTTATTTTCATTTACTTGCAGGCCCATATTTTTTGCGGCGTTTGACAAGGTGGTATACATTTCTTCTAGATTGCATGTTGTGCGGGCAATTAGATCAACATCATCTGCATATGCCAAAATTTGGGATGATTTATTAAAAATGTTTCCTCTGCTGTCTATTTGGGCATCCCTGACCGCCTTTGCCAAAGCTATGTTGAAAAGGAGACACGCCAGCGCATCTCCCTGTCGCAGCCCAACATGCGTTTCAAATGCCTGTGATTGTTCGCCCTGGACTTTGCAAACAACTTTACGCATTGTAGCCTTAACCAATCTTATCAGTTTATCGGGGATGTGGAATTCATCCATGGCTTCATACAATTTATTTCTTAGGACACTATCATAGGCCGATTTAAAATCTACGAAAAGATGGTATGTGTCGATATTAAATTCATTGGTTTTTTCCAGTATTTGCCTTAGCACAAAGATCTGGTCTGTTGTTGATCGACCAGGCCTAAAAAATATTATAATTCGTCTTGACTTTAAAATATTATAAATTTTATTGAATTTAACTCGTCGGGATATTATTTTGACAACGTGTTGGTAGATGTAATACGTAAACAAGCCTCGGAATTAAAAACAAAATCAACAAACAAACCAAAACTTGGATATAATAAAATTGAGTTTACATTAAAGTAAGTATGTTTATTTTATTGTAATAATGTTTTACTAATAATTTTGCGTTAGTTTAAGTAAAAGGATGTTAGTGTAATATATTTAGTTCAGTTTGAAACAAGCAATTATAAACGTATTAAAAGAAGGTGTTTTATTTGTATGTATAAAAATGTAATACATTATACTAAAAATAAAATCCACTTTGCTAATTTTAACTGCATTATTTGTTTGTAGGAGTCAGTATGAATTACCTTAAAAACTGCGAAAAACTATCAATTAAACACGACACAATTCTTTAATTTTATATGAAAACCCCAACGCCATCTATCCACAAAAACTACTAATTTATTATAAAGAAATATTCATAAATAATTTTTTTTTATTTAAATATTACAAAAATAACGCATATAAAGAAATAATGGAATTTAAATACCTAGGCATCACAGTATAGGCATCACAGTATCTAGCGTGGAAGATCAAACAGAGCCGCAGGCTGCGTGAATGAAACAATATGGAGAAATAAATATATCGATAAAGAAATAAAAGGTAGAATTTACAAAACATCAGACAAATAATAATACTCGGCAAAAACAAGACTGACACAGAGATGACAAAAAGGGTGTTAGAAACAGCAGAGATGAAAGCACACAAAATTGACGGTAAGACACTATGGGAGAAGTACAGTATACACTAGAAGTACAGATATACGACGTAGATGCAAGGTGGAGAACATCAAGAACTGGGTAAAAATAAAAGAGTAGAATGGAACGATCATTAAGCCGAACGACAACAAATAGAGTGGTAAAGACGGCAAGAGACGGTTCCCCAATAGGAAGACGATTAGTAGGAAGACCACGAAAACAATGGAACGACAACTTACTAGAAGCACATTGAAAAAAAGACACAGTCATCTCTACATAAAAAAGAAGAAGCAGAAGAAGAGAAAGAAATAAAGGTTTTGGAAAATTTATAAAATAATATATTTTGTCTTTACATTTAATGATTTAGAGCGTATATCACTCTTACATATTACATAACGACATCTCGAAACAATGAATTTGCTAATTGAGGCATTCGTTAATTATGTGTTTACATGCACTTTATTGTTATGTATACTACTAACCTAACCTAACATGTTTGTTGACAAAAAACTGTACATACTAAAAAATGGCTGACCAACGGAAAAGTTTTGCTATATAATTGTTATTGTTTCAATATATAAAGTCTTAGTTCTATAGTTATCAACTAAATAAAGATGTTCTACTTCATTAAGTTCTGAAGTTATTAGATTCTGCATTTAAAGTAATATGATTATTGACACAGCTTTGAGAATTTTTACAGTTCTTCACTGATTTCTAAGGATTTTGATAAGTTCATTTTTGTATAGTTGTTACTAGTAGAAATGTGTATTATCCTATTATCTTTTTGGGGGCAAAACGTGTAATTCGTCTTGTACAAATGTTGCCCAAAACTAGATTTATCAATCTTTGTCAAGTGTTCTTTAATCCGTATTTCCGACGGTCTCACATTTTTCCCTACATGAGCAAATAGAGAATCTCCACAGGACAACATATAAATGCCACTTTTTGACAATTTGTCAATTTTATCTTTAGTGCAGTGTGTGAGAGAATATATTTAATATTTTTGTTACATTAATGGCTACTCTTAAGTATGGAATATTATTGAAGATTTTGACTCTATTATCTGCACCATAATATATATATATATATATATATATATATATATATATATATATATATATATATATATATATATATGATATTGATCTATACAAAACTTTTAAGTTTTTAGGGACAGAGTTGTAAGTTAGAGATCCGTTTCTTTTATTTCTATCTGTTTAATATGTTATACACCAATTGTACCAGAGTAACCATTACTGAGTTCAAGATGTTTAATAATTCTTATCTCTTATTTAGAATTTGTGCCTGATAGTGTTAAGTAAGGTATTCTATGGGTATAGCAATAAAAAGAAGCCATCTTCTACTAAAAAGGATGATTGGAAGATATAAGGATAGTGCGGTCAGTCTGAGTTGGTTTTCTAAAGACTTAAAAACTTAATGTATCATCCATTATACACTGTTTATTTAATTAAAAGTAATTTAGTTAAGTTTAAATTAATAGAATTATTATACACTGTTTCTAAAGTAAATACAATGTAACAGAATGTAAGTTCTTGAGTGAATTTAGAATATTTTTAGAATCTGAAACTTTCCATCTGTAATGGCTAATATATCATGTACATATTATCTTAACCAATATAGGATTTTTTAAATGGGATTATTATGTGAAGAATGATTTCTGAAGATACAACTATTTTCCCTGTCGTTTAAAAATAAATCTGCTAACAAGCTTAGTTGATTTTAATAGAAATTTTACACGTTACCAAGTTTTTGGGGTAAACTTTTGGGTACTCTGGGGTAAGCTTTTTTGTTATTTAGTCAAGTAGACACTAATCTATCTAATCATGGCGTGATTCAATTTATCACCACTGTTGATAAAATATACTGAACATATTACTAAACAACTAGATCCAGATCAAGAGATAAAACGTAGAATCGAGATAGCCCGCACGACATTTTTAAAAATGAACTCATTCTTTTGTAATGATAACTTGCAACTTCAACTTCGAAAGCGCATGGTTAAATACTACATTTGGTCAGTCCTCTTATACGGTGTCGAAGCATGGACATTAAAAATATCCACCGTTAATCGTCTGGAGGCCTTTGAAATTTGGCTGCACAGACGTATACTAAAAATTCCATGGACGGCTATGCTGACAAATGTGGCAATCCTTGAGAGAGCAAATGCTGCTCGCGAGCTGCTTGATAACATCAAATGTAGAAAGATGGCCTATTTTGGACACGTAGTGAGAGGAGACCGATATAATATTCTTCAACTTATTATGATGGGTAAAATCGAAGGAAGCAGAGGAATTGGTAGAAAGCAGGCCTCTTGGTTGAAGAATATCAGGGAGTGGACAGGAATGAGGAAAGCTGAGCAACTCTTTAGAATAGCTCAAAACAGAGACAGTTTCGCCATGTTAATCGCCAAAGTCAAGGGGACTTGATAGGGCACGTTAAGAAGAAGTTGATAAAATATAGTTGCTAGTGAGCTCTAAAATTAGTAAATATGACGTCTTCTCATTTTTGTTCTTCACAATTTATTTCTAGACTTGGTCAAAGTTTAATAGGTTTTGGTTGATTTTTAATAATTTTTGAATACCTTAATCTTTGCTTTTAAAAATAATTTTAAAAATTAACTTTATAAGTTTAACCCATACATGACCACTTATTCATTTTTTAATTTAATTTGTTGACGGAGGTAGCTTATTTTTGCTTTCGCTTTCATGATATTCCAATGAACAGCTATCTTCTTGGTCTAACCAGACAGCCATTGGTCCAATAAGCACTACTTCGTTAATTTAAAAAAAAATACACACTATCACAAGTTTTTAAAAACATATACCTGTTGCCAGTTAACATATATTTTAGAAGTGTGCACAAGTCATACAATCCTTTTCCAACATATATAAAGGCCAATAAACTAATATAAGCAGGATATGTGATATGAAGTAATGACAATTAGAGAAGATCTGTAGGATGGCCTAAAAAAGGATATGCAATTAAAAAAGATCTAAAGAAAACGGGAGTGAGGTATGGAAAATAGTCTCCCGATACCCCTCTTCGTTTTCTTTTCCTTTGCTTACTAACTTTAATATAAAATAAATAAAATATAGTTGAAAGTAAAATTATAATTGCATTTCTTCTTCTTTCAGTGCCTATTCGTTCCGAATATTGGCAATCATTCTGGCTATAATTATTTTATTGACTGATGCTTTAAATAGATTCGTTGTTGTTGTGGAGAACCATTTCCTCAGGTTCTTTAACCATGATATTCTCCTTCTCCCAATTCCTCGCTTTCCGAATACTTTACCCTGTAGGATTACCTTCAGTAATCTGTATTTAGTGCTGTTTCTCATTATATGTCCGAGATATTCCAACTTTCTCCTTTTAATGGTATACATCACCTCTCTTTCTTTGCCCACTCTTCGTAATACGGTCTCGTTGGTTATCTTGTCTGTCCATGATATCCTTAGAATTCGCCTGTACAGCCACATCTCAAAGGCTTCAAGTTTTTTCTCCATTGCTTCAGTTAGTGTCCAGGATTCAACTCCGTAATACAATATTGAGAAGATAACATCGTAGGAGCCTTACTTTTATCTCCAGATTAGGATTGTGGCTTTTAAAGAGTTTGGCCATGTTATTGAATGCACTCCTAGCCTTCTCTATTCTACATTTTATTTCCTGTGAGTGATCCCATTGTTCATTTACTGTTGTTCCAAGATAGTTATACTGTTTTACTCGGTCCACTGGTGTATTATTGATAAGTAGTTGAGCGTCTCTAACTTTATTTTTGCTGATGATCATAAATTTAGTTTTTGTTATATTTACTTGAAGTCCAAATCTTTCACTTACTTCATTTACTTTGTTTATTAGTTGCTGTAAACTGTTCAAACTGTCTGCAAAAATAACGGTGTCGTCTGCATAACGGATGTTGTTTAGGCGTTCTCCATTTAGAAGTATTCCATGTTCGCATTTTTCCAAGGCTTCACTAAATATTTCCTCTGAATATAGAATAAATAATATAGGTGAAAGTATACAACCTTGTCTAACGCCTCGTAGAATCTGGATCATTTCCGTTGGTTCACCTCCAAAATTCGTTCTTATTGTGGCTGATTAGTTCCAGTATAAATTTTGTATTATACGCCGATCTTTATCATCCATTTGGGCTTTTGTTAGAATATTCATCATTTTTTGGTGTTAAACTGTATCAAATGCTTTTTGGTAGTCCACAAAGCAGGTGTAAATATCGTAAGTCATATCTCTGCATCTTTGAAATAATACTTGTAGACTAAACAGTGCATCTCTTGTACCTACGCCTTTCATAAATCCAAACTGTGTGTCTTGTATTCTCTCTTCGCATAGCTTGTATATTCTACGATGTATAATTTTAAGAAAAAGTTTTAATGTATGGCTCATTAGACTTATTAGCCTATATTCTCCGCACTTTTTTGCTCCCTGTTTCTTTGGTAAGGTAATAAATTCTGAAAGTAGCCAATCTTTTGGGATATTGCCTGATAATTGCATTTGGAAAAGAAGTATTCAACCAACAATCAACACAGACTAATAGCTTCAGACTAATCAATAACAGACTAACTTTTGATACTTGAGTGCGACTTTAAACAACCAATGGAAACTGAAATAAAATAGAATTAACCAGGCAAAAGCAGAATACACCAAAACAAAAATGCTCTTTAAAAATCAAAATATACATTTGAAAGTTAAAGTCTGCTTGTTGAGGTGATTCGTGTTTTCTATTCTTGGGTATTTAGTGGCATGAGAAACTTTTAACTAAGGTATTGATAAAAAACTCGAATCATTTGAGATGTTTTGCTAGAGGCGTATATTAAGAGTCACACGAAATAGTCATTATTATTATATCAAGTCAAAAACCAACTAGTTTGATCGTAGCGATCAAACTAGGTGGAAATAAAATTATCCAGGCTTTAGCCAAGCTTTTCACCGAATGCATCTACCAAGGAAAAACTCCTTTTCAATGGAATAATGCAATCATTACTTTATTAAGGTACGATTCCACCAGTGTGCTGAACTGTGCGGCACTGTACGCACAGCGTACGGTACTAATGTTTATTCTGGTCGACTCACTCACGCAAACAATAACAAATTGTGCGCAAACATTTCAGAAATATTCGCGCACATCTTTTACTTTTGTGCGCGCACACATGAAAGCAGTGGACTCTCTTTGACGCGTACAAACTTGTGGTTCACGAACTCAGTATTACTTCCGTTCTCGGAGAGAAAACATTTTGTTTGTACGCGCACTTTTTGAAAGAAAATGACTATGGACTGGACGAATGATAAAATTATAAAATTTATTGAAGCAATTAAAACTTATCCTCTACTATGGGATTCCAGTCACAATGAATACAAAAACAGAAATAAAAAACACGACGCTACTCAAGAGCTGGCTCCAACTTTCGATTGTGACTCGAATGAGGTAATGAGAAAATGGAAGATTGTTTTGACTCAATACCGAAGAGAGAAGAAGAAATTTGCAGATTTCAAATATTTAGGCTCTGGGATTCCAGATGTAAATAAGCCAAAATGGTTTACTTATGCATATTTAAATTTCTTTCATTAAAGGGATGAACCGAACACCAGCATGACCTCACAAGACGAAATAAATGAACAGGTTAGTTTTATTATTTTATTACTCTCGTTATTACACTTACGGGTATGCTTTTTATGCTAGTGTGTCTTGCCCAATTAAATCCCAACGTCTTAGATGGGCTGGCCATATCCATAGACTCCCTAATAACCGCCTTGCCAAATTAATATGGGAGGAAGCCCCCACAGAAAGAAGACCCTTAGGACGTCCACGAATGCGATGGAGAGAAAATATATGGTCAGATCTAAGAATAATGGGGCTGCCCACTGACCCAACTATTATGGACGACCGTTCAAGATGGAAGAAAGTTGTGCAGTCAGCCAAAACCCATCCCGGGTTGTAGTGCTACGAGAAGAAGAAGAAGAAGTGTCTTGCCATGGCACCATTCCGATGTCAGTTTGAAAATAATGTGCTAGTTCTTCTCTTATATCTTTGACATCTCCAGATGGTCTTCTTCCGACATTTCTTAAAGGTAGTAAGTTTGTCATGGGTGTATCGTGCCGCCAGATTCCATCGATAGCGCTATGGATCGCCATTTGGATCGCCAACCTTCGAAAGGAGACGGCGCAATGAGAAGAAGAAGAAGCGCTATGGGATATTTGGTTCTCATTATCAAAACTGTCAGGAGAATTGTAAAGTTCGATCAGACGACTTTTGTATCATCAAAAAATTATGCAAGTAACAACATGTCAGTGTTATTAATTGTACCTTTTCTGTAGCCAACAGTATGGGTTTCCATAGTATGCGAAATACAGCGGACAAAATTCCAAATACATTTTCCACAATACGTCTCGCTCTGCTCAACCGACAATTAAATATTCTTTCTTTTGATCTTTTGTAATGTTGGCCGGGATATGGTTTCGTTACATTCATATCTAATGCAAAAGCATCATCTGCAACAATAACATATGAAATTGGTTTGTTCCTGCCTGGTGGCGCAGTACGTTGATGTAAGTTCAATTTTCCTTGCTGAAGACTAGCATAGAAACCAGTATTTTTGAGAACACCACCATCCGATATTCTACCTTTACAACCGATATCTACATACATAAATTTATAATTTGCATCAACCACTGCTAAAAGTACAATACTGAAACCCCCTTTATAATTAAAAATGTCACTTCCGGGATTATTTGGGGCTTGAATGATAATATGTTTGCCATCCAAAGCCCCAATGCAGTGAGAGAAATTCCAAAGTTGGTCGAATTGACGCTTCACCATCATCCATTCTTCTAAAGTGTTGGGTATCTAAAAAAGAAAGTCTTATTATTGTTTCAGTTAATACAAGAAGAACATAGTACAGTAAATGAAAGTCGAGAATCTTCTCTTAAAAGGTCAGTAGAAAAGTTTAAGGCTTCGAAGAATTCGTTGAAACGTCGTGCGGTCAATGAAGACCCGAGAATTGCTCAAGCTTTGTCCATTATGGACAATGTAAGTAAGCAGATGAAAACAAGAAAATACGACGACGACGACATTTTTGTTGTAGCAGTCGCAGCGAAGTTAAGAAAAATTAAAGATGAGCGAATGGAGATTTTAGTGCAAAGGGACATTGATAATTTATTGAATGACACTGTAATTGGTACTAGAAAATATGCTACGACTCCATTGCCTTCACCTTATTCAGAGTCGTCGAATTCGCATGATCCGGTACCGCTTTCAAATCTCCAGGTTCGCGATACTGATCAAAACAACGATCAGCATAACAGTGAAATATTAACTTGGTGTGATCTGTAATGCAATAAAGTAATTAAATATAGTTTAATTCTTTTACCTTAATATTTTTCTTCAACACGCTTATCAGCCCCTTACAGGTCTCAGGTACAATCTGAGGAATAATTTCTTTTGAAACTTTAAATAAGTACAATAAACTTGCAAAAGAATCTTCAGTAGCAAGATATCTTAGAGTAATTGCAAGCCTTATTGAAACAGGAACGCATTTCTATAGTTGGTGTCTTGCTTTCTAATAAGAAGACTAACGGCATTGACAAGTAACTTCAAATCTTTACACGATATATGAGTAAAATTTTTAAATCAACTCAAGGGATGTATTATATTAAAACACAAGCTGCAGCACTAAACAATACGTTTTCCAACCCGTCCATATTGAGAACTGAGCTTAGTTAGTACAACTCCTATGTGCTACACTGTACGTTTACAAAAGTTATGCACAGCTTTGACGGTGGGGACAGAATCTAAATTCGAAATAAGTGAGCACATACAATGATGGAGTTTCGCACAAACTGTTTGTGAACAAATGTGCTTCACACTATTTTGGTGGAATCGTACCTTTACACAAGCAAGGACTCATAACAGATTAAAAAAACTACTGTCTTATCAGTTTGCTTTCACACATATATAAACTTTTCACAAAAATTATCAAAAAAAGACTGGACGCTAAGTTAGACTTCTACCAGCCTAGAGAATAAGCTGGATTTAAATCGGGATAAAGCGCTAACGACCACTTACTAGTGATAAAGAACCTATTAGAGAAGTTTGCACAAACCATTGGCACTGATATTTGTCGACTACGAGAAAGCATTCCATACCATAAGCCAATAGAAAATGTTAAAAGCATTGACAGAATGCCTAATAGACCATCGCTACGCTAACACAAATAAATATATTTACCAAAATGCCATAGCTATCGGAAGATTATCTCAACAAGAAACCAATAAATTCTGTATACACCGAGGAGTACGGCAAGGAGACACAGTCTCTCCAAAGCTATTCGCAACGCTTTTAAAATATACTTGTAGGAAGGCATATCTGAACAAGCATGGTATTAACATAAATTAAGAGAAGATCAGTCATTTGAGATTTGCAGATGACATCGTTCTTATAGCCGATCGTATGGATGATGCATGAATAATGTTTGAAAAATTATATCACGCTTCCTGGGAGGTCGGAATAAAGATTAATATAAACAAGACGCAAATAATGACTAATCTTGTGCTAAATAAATAAAAGTGTAAAGTCGAAATATTGCTGGTAATGGAAGGTATATTGTGCAGACTATATCGTATAAGTACCTAGGACATAAAATTCGGTTGGGCAGAGATAACCAGACATGTGAGATCCGACTTCGCATAGGATTAGCCTGGGCAGCGTTTGGTAAATTAATTGAAAAAATCATCAGAATCAGTAATGGTTATAGCGGATACTAAAAGTTGTGAAAGTACCAGTTTATTGCATTTTATTAAATCAGCCCAAAATTTATAAAGGGGAATTTATCATGAATTTAACTTACCTTTTTCTGTGCTTGATAAATTCCAGATAACAACTCAGAATCAGTGTTATTTTTGTTCGCTAAATACACTAAATACTGACTTCTAGTTACCCATTATTTTGTACAATTTAAATTGGCCGAATTATTCATTTTTACTCTTTTAACATACACCTTTTAACATCAATGTAATAGAACTATTGTTTAAGATTACTGAAGATAAAATCTAGGGCCGGCAAACTAAAGCACATAAGTCAAAAAAAAAACAGGACATTGAATTGAATCGATTTCGGGAATCTCTCGGACAGTGTTACCAAAAAAGAGTCTTCGCTCCATTAAACACGAGAAAAGAACGAAAAGAAATCTGGGTAAGTCATATAAAGCTCTTAAAGGAAAAGTTATCGCTGATAGATCCATGAAAGAACTGCTGGCATGTCGCATTGAAATGCAAGGAGCGTATACCTTTGACTAAGAGAGAAGCAATATTCAATGAATATTGGCTAATGGGTACATACCAAAAAAGGTCTGCTTACATGTCATCATTAATAGAGATTGAAGACAAAGCTACCCAAAGACAACGTGCAATAGATCCTGAAAAACAGAAATTTCGTATGAAGACGTATAAATATTTTATTGTAATAGATGGACTGCGTCAAGCTATTTGTAGGGGATGTTTATTAAAACCTTTGACGAAAGCGATACTTTTATAAAAACCGTGGCAATGAAGAAACGGTCTTCAGTAGGTGGTACACAAATTAATGATTTGCGTGGAACAACTGTACCTAAAAATAAAATATCCGATGACAAAAGGAAGGAAATAAAAAACCATATTTTGTCTTTTCCGTCGTATGAAAGTCACTACACCAGAAAGAGTACATCAAAGAAGTATTTGCCCTCCCACCTAACAATAACCAAAATGTATCAACTATTTTATGATACATATATCAAGCCTCCTTCAATAAAAATTTACAGCCAAGAATTTAACAAATTTGGGTTGTGTTTCAAAAAACCCCGTGTTGATACATGCTACACTTGTGATAAGTTTAAAATGCAAATTCAACTTTGTCAAGATGAGCAAACAAAAGCTGAAATAACTTTGCTTAATCAAGCTTACGAATCGAAAAAAAAACGACACACAGATGTATCAAAATGATAGTACCATACAAGTGTATACATTTGATTTACAACAGTGTTTACCGACTCCATCATTGAATTCTTCTGTAGCTTTTTATAAAGTTGTGGAGGTTAAATTTGACTATACATGACAATAAGACCGGAAAAGCAGTATGTTATGTGTGGCATGAAATTATTGATGCTCGAGGAGCGAATCAAATTGCATCTTGTCTCTTTAAACATCTTCAAACAAACCTACCTAATAACACAAGAATTGTAATTTTTTACTCTGATACCTGTGGAAGTCAGAATAGAAATTCTCACGTGAGTTCTATGTTTACGTGAGCTTTACATAAGTTACAGTTAGAGAGAATCGATCATAAATTTATGGTTCCCGGACATAGCCATTTAGAAGTTGATACAGATCATGAGATAATAGAAAAAAAGATAAAGAAAACAGAAATCCAAATATATCATCATCATAACTGGATACAACTTATTAGGTCCAGCACTACCAAATTTCATGTTGTGGAAATGCAGAATACTGACTTTTTGGACTTTGCATCGTTACTAAAAGGCTCTTTGGTATTAAGAAATAAAGATGTAGATGGAAAGCAGTTTAAATGGTTGGACAAAAGGTGGTTCCGCTATGACATGGAATTTAGAATGGTTTCTCACAAAGACACCTTACAATTGGAATCAGAATTTTACAAGATAAATTAGAGATAGAGGGCATCCTTTATACCTAATGACATCCCAGTTATATCACTATTGCCTTTACCTATATCTAAAGAAAAAAAGATGACATCATTTCTCTACTAACATTAATACCAAATGTTTTCCATACATTTTATATAGATTTGCCTAGTAAGAAAAATGTAGCTAATATGGATCCTGATAGTTTAGATAATAAGGATGAATAATATTATGAAAATATTGTGTTGTAACAAATTAAAATACATAGCTGTACTGTCAGACATAAGTCATATATGCCAGTGTTTTTTTTTTAACATAAGTCAGGATAAACAATTTTCCATACTTTTTATAAAGTCATACTTAGCCAGTAGTAAATATGTCATTCACTCTCATAAAATACAATAAACGTTTTTAAGAAGTATTAAATTATTTTTTTATATTCAATTTCTGAAAATCTGCACTTTTTGACTTAAGTGCTTTAGCCTGCCGACCCTACAAATTGTGACCGCAAGCTGGAAAGTATAAACAAAGCCATAATCGCAATTCACCAATAAGTACATGGCAACAGTAGGATATGTGCGCAGGATAACTTAGTGTTGCATTAATATTGATGACCAAAATGGGTAAACGACAAATTATAATGGTATGATATGTATGTGGTCTTAGTGTTGCAAAATAAAATTTGGGCTAAAAGGAATTAAGCTACATAAGGATATGTAATATTATGAAAAAAGTATATCACTTTTTATTTATCCTAGTGTTACACTCAACAGAAGGGTTTATTTTAAATCATTTGACATGAATATCACAAAAGTCATTTTTTTACATATCCTACTGTTGCTTTGAGGCGACCTATCCTAAATATAGATATTTACGAAAAATCAGTACTGGAATAAATAAAAAAAATATAAATGACTGAGGGTGGGATATTGTAAAGTAATAATATTAATCATCATAAAAGCCATTGTTATTATATAGTATATATATATGATTATATGTATCATATAGTCATATTAAACACAAATTAATATCTGAAAAAGCTCCAGGCAAATCTCAGTGTGGGAAGTGTACAGTGCGGGGTATTGTATATGGTCTGTTTTGTCAGTTAACCTGAACAAAACAAATTATTAAAAAAATATATCTAAAATTACAAGCTAATAATCATCGTAACGAAATAAAATTATATAAAATTATTTTAACTAAACGTAGAAACTATATCATAATTATTAAATTTATGGTACCAAACTCTATGTACCAAAAATTAATAGAACTAGTATAATAATCTATAAAAAATGGCCAGTAAGTCTTTGTATGCATAAAAGCATTTATTACCGTTAAGTATCCGTGTTTGTATTTCTTGACTAACGTTGCTGTCATTTTTTATTAAGTCAAGGTAGGAAGAGGAGGAGGCATATTCATAGGTATGGTTATCTACCTTCAGATATGTCGATTAGACTTTATGCACTACATATATATTTTGTTTTCCTTTTATTTATATTTAGACCAAATTTAGCGCTTCCCGTTTCAAATTTATAGCTTTTTCGCTTTATTTATTTTCAAATTTATAGCAAACTTATTCATACAGTGACGCCCTTGAGACTTTGCTATTTTTGCGACGCACCCTCAACATAAAACCCAATAATACTTACCAATTTTAGTACTAGCGTAGTAACAGATTATATTAATAACAAATACACTATTTCAACACTTATATTAAAGGTACAAAAATGAATAGGGGTATTTATTTATGTAAATGGCTGGTTCATGTGAGGGATTTGCTTGCTTTTTTTGAGCACAGCTTGTGAAACCGGTGCTCTAGTTCGGAAATTGTTACTCTTATTTCTTTAACTGTAGAAAAGCCCGTTTCGTACAAATAAAACCTTTATTGCTGACTGATGGCATGATATTTATGAGAAAGTAAACTCGATAATTCAAACAGTTTGTCCTTGTCGTATTAAAGCTTTAGGCTGGAATCACATGACAATTCTGTAGTTGTTCTTCTTCCTCTGTTGAAAGTGTCGATGGCATGGATGACAGGAAAGGGCTTCTGACTGTTACTCTGAATATTACTCCATATATATCTTCGGGAAAATATTTGTTAAAGTGCTCGCTCAATGATAACATGTGTTGCGTAAACATATTTTTTAAAGAGGGATCAAGGATTTCTATCGATTTTTCTTGTAGAATACCTTGTAAAGCAGGAAAATAGTCAATTTACTGTTCTTCTAATTTTCTCTTCCATAAGAGAAACTTTTTCTGAAACTCAGTAATTTTATCTGCCAATTTCAGGATATGAGTATTGTTTTCCTACAAAGACTTATTAAGATCATTTTTAATTTGTTAAATATGTCACAGATATATGCTAATTTTATTATTATCTCTGAATTAATAAAGTTTTGCACATCATGATGTGATTCTGTATGTATATACGTATATAATTCATTTCTTAATTCGTATACACGTAAGAGTACGTTGCCTTTGGAAAGCCAACGAGAGTTGCAATAATAAATTCAAGAGGTGTACTCGGCCTCCACGAGGTGTATGGAATAGTCTTGATTTCACTGGTCGTGTTATAATGTAGTTCACCACTTTAAAAATGCTATCCATCACAACACCTAATTAAGGTGTAACGTTCTTTGCTGATAGGGCCTCTGTATATCTGACACAATGTGTCCATTTTACATTTGGAGCCTTGATTTAAAGAGAGCTTGTAGTCCTCCATACTGTCCAGATATCGCTCGGGCACCATCCGTACACACGCCTACATAGTTATACAAGTTATTATTATTTTCAGTCATATACGTGTTTAAAATATCGAATAAATCAGTAGCTTTACAACTTTTACATATTTTTGTGAAAAATAAAAAATACTCACATATATTTGTTTTTTGCATGTACCGTACATAACATAAAATTGAGCATCATTATTATTATCAGTTGCCTCGGCCAGTTGTATGGCAAATAAACCTGAAAGTTTCCCCACATATTGCTTATTAATTGTAATTGTATTGTTTGAAAGAGGTACATTTTTTATTTCTTTAACTGCCGATTCGCCAATCATCACTGTTGCCATATAACCCGCTGCAGGTAAGATCAGTTCCTGAGCGATAGTATGTGGTGTTTTATATTTGGCAACACGGTAAGCTACCATATAAGAGACGAGCAATGCTTTGGTAGGAATTGATGCTCTTGAAACCAAGTCTAATGTTTTAGCTCTCGCAATTTTCTCTTAGTTTACCTTGTTAATACATGTGAGTTGATTCCAAATGCCGTTTTAGTTTATTAGAAAGCATAATTTCAGCCGCCAACACTTTTTGACAAACAACACATTATGGAAGTTCTATATTCGCTTTAGTAACGCAATTATATCTAAAATCCAAAAATTGGTCGTCATATTTTCTATTTGTGACCAGCTGAATGGTAAATGCCTATGCCAAAAAAAATATTTCCTATATTTCATCTTTTTAAATTACTGATCTCATTACTGCTCTCGCCGGATTCTTCACTTCGTTTTCTATTTTTTTTTTGAATATAAGTATCCATTGTTGATAGCAAAGACCTCCGCGTGCGTAATAAAACAAAACAAAAGCTTGGCTAAATGACATAACATGCGCGACAGTAGGAAACACGGGGGAGGGGATTTGACCGGCGAAACAGTGTTGCCAATGTCCGTAGAATTATCCGATTTTCGGGTAATTTTGTGGACCATCGGATAATTTTCGGATTAAACAATGTTTTGAATAATCAAGGGTCTATTGACTTGATGTTATATTTTTTATTTGATTTATTTATTAATACATGTATTTTATACTTATTTAAAATCAAATAAATATATTTTCTGTATTAAAAGTCCGCGCTGATATGCGAAGCCCCTGGGACAACGCAGCGACGCCCCAGGGCGTCGCGATGCACAGTTTGGGAAACCCGGCGCTATATGATCCTTGGAACCGGATTTATTTTCGTATCTGTTCTTTAAAATATTTAACGCGATTACAAATTTTTTATTAGTTAACGGTAACAAATCTATAAGTTGAAGGCTCTTATTTTTTAAATAACTTTTAAGCCCACAAGTTTTTGCATATCCGTTAATGTCTTATTTTTCACTATATGCGGATCGAATAGATCAAAGAATAACTATAAGTCTTTAATATGACTGAAGAAAGGTGAAATATTTATATCACGAAGACGAACTGCTACTGGAACACTATGAAGACCCACACTGGATGCACTAGACTTTAGTTGAGAAGGTACAGCTTGTAATTTATTTACTCAAGCGGTTAAATTGCTTGCAAGGTTGAAATATTTATTTTCAGTGAGCTCTCGTTCTTTTTATATCTTTGAACGTGTTGACAGCTTCAAATACCTTGGCTCGCTAGTGACTACTACCAATAAAACAAGCGAAGATATTAAAAGACCAATAAACCTTACAAATAGAGTATTCTATGCACTCCAAAAATAATTCCACCCAAGAAATATCCAAAACAAAACTAGATATTATATACAAAACACTGCTGAGGGTGCTCCTCACATACAGGGTGGAAACATGGACTCTAACGCAGAAGGATAAAAGACTTCTGGGAATATTTAAGCATGAGATACTCCGATAAATATTTGAGGCCATAATCGATCAAGAGCAGTGGCGCAAAAGATTTAATTTCGAATTATACCAACTCTTTATAGAACCAGACGTCGTAATATTCATTAAAACACAGCGACTTATATGAGCTGGACACATAATGCGAATGCCTGACAACGAATTAGGTGGTTAAATGGAGTTAAGAGAGACTTAGGTATACTAGAGATCAGAAGATAGCAACACGTTGACAGAAACCGAAAAAAATGGCGACTAATCTTAGAGCAGCCCACAATTCACAGAGGATTGTCGAACCAAAGATGATGATAATTATGAGCTCTCTAACTTATTCTTCTGTATCTTCATCTGACACAAGGAATTCGATTTCATTATGTGCCTTTTCACAATCATAAAATATTTAATGAAACCTACTTAATAGCGTCTCGAACTACGTAGTATATAATTCCAAGTCTTCATTGGCTATAAGATAGATAAAAATACGAGTAAAAGAAGACTTTGCAATTTGTCTATACTTTCTAAACTCCTTCATTTTGATTACAGATAATGAAACACTACAACGTCTTTAAAATTTAAATTTAAATTTAAATTTAAACAAAATTTAATGATTTTAAATGTCCTTCATGTCTTGTAACTTGTAACCTCCTATAGCGGCTTATTATGGCAACATCATTCGCATATGCGCATATTTTGTATTAATACAGCCATTTGTATCTAGTTTTTTATAATACCTTCAAGAGTTAGATTAAAAAGAGTTGTTGATGAGATATTACCTTGCCCAACTGCATTTTTAATACTAAATGCCTCTGTTATATCTTTATTATATTCTCACCATGGCACTGGAATCTTTTCAAGTCATATTTATGACTTTGTAAGTTTAACTATCTTTTCGGTATCTCCAACATAGATAGTTGTTTTAACATTTTTTCAATACCCTGGGATGACTTCTGGTGTCCATATAAGACAGGTTAGTTTATGTATACACTTTCATAACACCAATATTCTTTATAAGTTCTGAAGTTATTCCATCTGTACTAGGATGCATTTTTCGGATATTTTATGACTTATATAGTTTATTTCAATGTTGGTTCCTCAACCAGTTGTTCCGTTGTGTGACGAATTATTTTTTCTTCTTGGATTTGTTTCTGTTTTAGGTTTAAGAGCTGTTGAAAATGCTTTTTCCACCTTTTCAGTGCAAACAACATAACTGGTCAATACAAGAAAGAGACGCAAGTAGAATATTTCGGTCATATTATGAGAGACCCAAAAATATGAACTTTTACATGAGATCATTTAGGAAAAAATTCAAGGTAATCGTGTTCCTGATAGAAAAAGACTATAATGGCTGAAAAATCTCAGTCAATGATATGGAAAATTCACTAAATTAGTATTTAGAGCTGCTGTCAATAAAGTCACGATAGCGAATATGGTAGCCAACATGATATGTAATGATTAGACTTCGGCAAATATGCATATTGCATATTTTGCATATTGTGCATATTTTATGCAAATATTTCATATTTTGGCATATTTGTATAAAAGTTTGCATAAAGTGCATAAAAGTTCAGATTTTTATACTGTATTTGAAAATTTTTAAACATACCAATTTATTTCAATTCTTGTATAAAATTTTGTAGTCATTTTAATCAAGAAATGATCTAAGTACGTAATCTCTACAGGTACAAAATATTTACAATTTCAAAGAAGATCAATTTAAGTAGCCCTCAACATTCTTAGAAAGTCTCGGTCACTGAGGCATTCAGTTATTGGATAATCGCTAAGGATTCGCTCATTTGCATTTTATGATCTAATCCCCAAATCTATCTACAATTTATTGTATCTTAACAGCAGGTAAACGGCTAATAGTTTTGTTCCTAATTTAGGGATTTTCCAAAATTTCCCAGTTTATTGAATTAGGTACCTAAACATTTCTAATTTGATGCTCAGTTTTGTAAATCATTTTTGTTTTGATATTCAAAGCGTAAACACTCGTTGTGCGTAACAAAAAGGAAGATTGTGATTTTATAATGCCTAAAACAACCAGTGCTTCAACTTGGATTAAACCTTATAAAGAGCTGTCTATGGATATGTCTATTAAATATCTAATATTTCATACATACAGGGTGTTTCCAAATGACACTTACAACGTTTGACTGTAGATACTTCTCGAAAAATTGAACAAAACGATATAGTTAATGAGGGGTCAAACTTATTTACTTTTCGAGATACAGGGTGTTAAAATTAAAAAAAATTAAATTCTTTTAGTTAATAACGACAATAACTTTAAAACCAATAAACGTATTTACTTGAAATTTAGTACTCGTAGGTTGTTTTTAAATGAAAAATAGCTTCCTTTAGTGAGAAAAAATTGTCCATGGTACAATACAATGGTGTGTATTTAGAAAAATTTTTCACCTTTACTTTTTTTTATGAAGTCAGCTATTCTAAAACACAATTATTTTTATTGTAATTGAATTAACAGAAAAAAACTTTTTTTGATTTCTAAAATAAGTTATATGATGTACTAATGGTTAGTAACAAAAACTAATTTGTGGATTAATACTGCATTTAAAACACTTAGCGAGTGTTTTTTTTTCCAAACCAGTTATTTGATTAACCAAAAACACCTTGTATATTTTTATATTTTAAAGGTTGGGTTAAAATAAAGGTTTTTATTTTTATTTATATACCTAGCATGTGAGAAGAAATTTCAGATAGACCAACATGTGAGAACTGCTTCACACATTGCAAAAAAAGGAAGGATAGGAGGAAAACATCAAACTTCAATGGCTAAATGTTTCCAATCTACTTCAAAAAAATTAGATGAGCAAGAAACTTTTAATGAAGACTTGTGTCGCGCATTAGTGTCTGCAAACATACCGCTTTCAAAATTAGCAAATGTAAATTTTAGTTCGTTTCTAAAAAAATATTGCAAACTTAATGTTCCAAGTGATTGGTCTCTAAGAAGAAATAATGTGAACGGGCTATACTCGTCGGTGTTATTTGATATTAAGGAAGAAATTGCAGATAATTATTTTTACATATCTGTAGACGAAACCACTGATTCCTCAGGAAAGTATATTGCTCATTTATTGATTGGTGTTCTTAAAGAAGATACCTTACCAAAATCTCATCTTATTTCATGCCAGCAACTTGAGAAAACAAATGCTTTAACAATTTCGCGTTTTATACAAGAAACATTAGCAACTTTTTTTCTTCCGACAACTATTCCTTCTAATAAATTACTGCTTATTTTATCGGATGCTGCTCCTTATATGGTGAAAGCAGGACAAGCAGCTCCCAGATTTAGTACATGTTACTTGTGTAGCGCATGGATTAAACAGAGTTGCAGAGGAAATACGAAAAAAGTTTCCTCTTGTAAATACCATGATATCCAGTGTCAAAAAAGTATTTCTTAAATCTCCTATAAGAATTCAACTTTATAAAGAAATGCTACCTAACATTCCTCTTCCACCACAACCTATTTTAACGCGATGGGGAACATGGTTAGAAGCAGCTAATTTTTATACAGATCATTTTGTTAAAATAAAGAACATAATTGATACGTTAACAGATGAAAGTTCCCAATCTCTTTTGGATTCTAAACAAACTTTACAGAGTAACTTGCTTCAACAAGAACTTTCATTTATAAAATCAAATTTTAGTTTTGTTCAAAAAACAATTACTCAGTTAGAATCACCAAAACTGTCATTGTTCGAAAGTACAGCATTAATAAAAGAATTTGCGTCATGTTGTCGGAACGTTAGAGGTAATATTGGAAAAGATATTTTAAAAAAATTTGAAGCTACTATGGAAAAAAATAAAGGTTACCATATTCTTTCTGAAGTAGTCAGTGTTCTAGCTGGAAATATTTCGGAAACAATTAATTTAGAACCAAATGTTTTGGTTAGTTTGAAAAATGCTCCCGTTACATCAGTTGATGTTGAACGAAGTTTTTCCATATATAAATATATGTACTCAGACAGAAGCCACAAGTTTTTGTTAGAAAATTTTGAACACCACTTGGTCATTTATTGTTACCATAATTCTAAATAAGTTTATTCATACTTAAAAATGATGTAGTTACTTAAAAGAAATGTAAATCTTAATAAATAGTAGGAAATATTTAGTTATGTACACTTTTTTTTTAAATAAAATTGTTACTATTTTACGATTTTTTTATTTATTTGTATGCATATTTTGTAAAATATTTGCATATTTTCGGGTAAACACGTGCATATTTATGCGCATATTTTCTACATTTTTATTTGCATATTTGCCGAAGTCTAGTAATGATCAATAACGGTCATGAAACTAAAAGACGAATTATGTATTGCTCTCCAATAAAAAAATTCTTAACATTATTTACAATTTTGCCACACGCTGAACTGTCATTAAAATTTAAAGTATTCCCGTATCGGTTGCGTATATTTGTCTAATTTATTTAATTTAAATTATTATTTTGTGGAATATTAGACTTAAAGAGTTTAGTATAGATTTTATTTCATAAAATTCATAGTATTGATAATAACGCTTTTGGCTATTTAATCAATTTAATTCTAATATTTCCAATATACTCATGATTACTTTTTCTGCCTTATTATTAATCCTTGTCCTTGTTTATCTGTCTTATTATTAATCCTTGTTGACGCCTATGAAAGATCGAGCAGTTTCTTATGGGTTTCGTATTATTAGCTGTGTTAGGAAAATTTGAAGTTTCTGGAAATTTTAAATAAAAGTGACGTCACTTTATATCAATTGTGACGTGCAAGGTTTTACTTTGAAAAATGGGATAGTACAAAATTTCTTAAACTAAATATCATTCAAACAAAATAAATAAACTCAAAAGTGTCAGCATAGTACAGTCGTCAAAAGTTGACCACTAAAAATCATACGAACAGGCTAAATTTTGCTAAATATTAATTTTGGGACCCCAAAACATATACAAAACAGTTTACCACTTTTATTCTCGGGTTCCTCTTAAAGCCCCCCCCCCCCCACCGGGGGTAAAAACGCAAAAAATCGATTTACCAAGAATCTGTACACCGTAGAAAAAAAAAAGGTTAATCTTTGTAAATGATTTTATAAAAACCCTTAAAAGGGCTACATCAAAAATACAAACGTTTTCGGAACAACAGTTCCATCAACAGGTTAAAAATACCTAAAATAAGTATAAATCATTTAATTAAAGCAAACGTGATTTAAAATTTTGACTAAGGTTAAAAAAGCAAAATGGTTATACTTACAGGTTACCATGCCTGAGCCACCAAAATATTAGGGTAAAACCCCTTTAAAATATATAATGTTACCAAAGATTGTACATAATGTTATTAATATTAGGTATTTGATGCTTAATATTTTAATTAAATTTTACTTCAGGTAACATACACCCATGCTTTAAGTGAGTTCCAGTGTCCGGAGAGTAAACCTCTTCAAACGAACTTCAGCTGGTAACTGATTGACAAGCATACAAGATACCCATGAACGGTGTCGAAAACAAAATGTCAATGTACCATGACACAATATTAATTAAACATAGCATTACTACAGCCAAAAGATTCAAAACTTGTATGATGTTAAAAATGATAACAGCAATCCAGGTGTTGGGATTTAAAAATTTTTAATTATTTAATATTGGATATAAAATTACTGATGTTGTTAAACGTCATGTTTAAGAGAATGACATATGCATTAGGCAGCTTATATTACTCTTTGTCGTATGGAGTGTGGTCTAAAAAGTGTAATTTGTGACAAATTAGCTTGGATATATGGAATTGTCCTTTTATGTTGCTTACATCCAGGACAAGGTAAAATTTAATAGTATATATTTGTAGCTAATGTAAGACTTCGTATTTAAATGAAATTGTTTAATACTGCTCGTATGGTAAGAAAGGTTAATATAAGTGAGTCCAATAAATTGAGAAAAGGGTTAGAAATCTTCCGGCTAAAGGAATTAAAGTTATAACATATGGAATTACTTTAAAATTGAAAAGGCTGAGCTCCTCAGAGACTTGATACGAATAAAAGTAAAGGAAATGACTAAAGAATAAAGGGAAGGGGGTTAAAGGAAAATAAATTAGTTGATCAACAAATTAGAGATAATAGAGGTCCTTCATGCTTAACATTAGAAGTAACAGCATTTGTGCATACCTAGAAGCACCACCGGCGGTCAAAATGACGGATATTAGAATTTTTTATTGCCAGCCGTTTTTGTATTCTTTTTTTTTATTTGATAAAAACCTATATTGAGTTAATAACTAATAATAAAAGACATATTTAATATATTTAAATAAATTATTTAATTATTTAAGTACAATTTATGCAGTAGCAAAATTTTTCAATTTTGCTTGTACATGACCCACACACAAATTATTTACATATATGACAAATTTCAAATGTTTTATTTTTGTTGCAATTCCCTGTTTAACACTGCTTACGTTTATTATTTGGTGGTTTTTTTGTACCTCTTGCATTTGTATCCGTTGATGTTGTCCTGTCCTTAGTCATGTGATCTTCTCGCAATTCTTCTGCTAACTGAAGTAGGAAATCCTGCCTAGATATTTGACTGCCCGTAACTTTCTTATACAGAACCCAAGCATTTATTCCTGCCATATCTAAAATATTAAAAAAAACTTACAACGGCCATCTTTCTGAAGCAGATTTGGTTGAATACAGTCTAGCCATCTGATCTACAACGTCTACTCCGTATTTTGTCTGGTTGTAGAAGATAATGGTTTCCGGTTTTTCTTTTTATCTGTGCCCATTTTAATATCATTCGAGTGTAAAGAACTCAGAACTAGAACATTTTTGTTGACTTTTTTCTGGTACGCCGTTAGCGTCAAGTCTTCGTGTTTGAAAATTTTTGTTTTGTTTAATTCCATCTTTTTATTTTTTACTGACGGTGAAATATCCTTTCTTGTTCGGTTGATTGTTCCAACAATGCTGCTAGCCTTCTTTTGTAATTCTTTTGCCAACTTTATGGACGTAAAGAAATTATCCGTCGTGACATTTCTTCCTTTATTTATAAATGGTTCCATTAGACGGCTAACAACGTGTTCCCCCAGAAGTTGATTGGCTGGTCGTTGTTCATCTTTCCCTAGGTAAGGAAATGCGTTCAACAAATATTTGGACTCGACATCAGCTGTAAGCCAGAATTTAATTCCAAACTTATCGGGTTTATTCGCCATGTACTGGGTAAAGCGGCATCTTGCCTTCGTGGAAAAAAGCTGTTCGTCGATAGTTATATTTTCGCCAGGTATATAACATTATATACAATTCTCTATAAATGGGTTCCAGATTCTTGACGCAAGTGCAAATTTATCTGTTGATAATCGCTCAGACCTGGTATTTCTCATATCAAAACGGATAAAACTCATTATTTGTGTAAATTTGTTTCCAGACATCGTCTCTTGAAAAAATTTTGGAACCCATGTACCAGATCACAGCATCTTTATGCTAACATTTCGTGCCATATAAGCTCCCCTAGCATACAGTAAGGATATAAATGCTTCGATTTCTTCAATAGAAATTTGCCAATTTTCATCTTTGAGTTTTCTTCTACCTTCAGTAACAGTACATGATTTTATGTTACGGAGTATGCATTCATCAATCAACAGCCGCCATGCACTAGCTGAAGAATCTCTAATAATGCTCCTCTTAGCATGAGGGGTTGGTCCAGCAGCTTCCTTTAGAATATTTTGACTGGTACGCCTTCCTAAAATGAACGAGATAAATTAGTATGCAGGTATATACTCATTTATTTATTTATTTAAATAAATGGCACCTTAATAAATAAAGAATGGAACAACAACCAGGAAATAAGAGCGCACATCGGAAAAGCTAGATCCACCTTCAACCAGATGGGGGCCTTCTTTAAGAGCCATAACCTCTCTCTTGGTATAAAAGTAAGGATGCTGTGATGCTACGTCTTCTCTGTTCTTTTTTATGGTGTTGAATAGTTGACCTTGACGAAGATATATGCAGAAAATTGGAAACATTCGAGCTGTGGCTAAATCGGAGAACACTTCAAATCCCGTGGACCACTATTAAATCTCGAAAGTTATAATATTTCGAAAACATTGTGCGAAATGAATCTAGATGCGCCCTTCTACAAGCTATCCTGTAAGGAAAAATATTTGGAAAACGGGGTCCAGGAAGAAGAACATCCTGCAGATAAGGTAAATATTGCCAAAATTATCGCCAATATTAGTGACATCAAGAAGAATATGCTCAAAAATATCATACACCTAAGTGAATACATAAATAGAAGCTACTAATATAATATAGTTCCTTACCTGGTGTACTAGCATTGTTGTCAAGAAACTCCCATCCTATGGTATCTATGGAAGAATTCTCTAAATTGCTTCTGCTAATTCCTCTTGCCTGGTTGGTAATCATTTCTGAAGATGTATTGAAGTCTGCATTCGAAGTTGAAGCAGAAGTACTGGGCATCACCTCAATCTCATCTTCACCTTCAGAATCACTGCCCGATGAATGTCCTTGATCAACTGTATTAGGCACATACTCGTCAACTTCATTATTGGATACATCTTTATCAGATAACTCTGCTACAGATTAATCTTCTGACAAATTCTGTAGACACTCTAATAGCTCCTGCTGATTCAAATATCGGCGAGACATGATAACAGCAGAAATAATAAAAATCACAATGTAAAATTAATCAAAATACAGATTGAACATGCAATTGCAAAGAGTATACTCAAACTACATAATAACAAATATTTTCGATGTATTTTAAACATAAAATAAGTAAAAAGTTCCCAGAAAAGTAGAACAAAAATTAGACTACCTCGTCATTAGGACCGCATTTTTCTAGGTAGACATCAACATAAATATATTCAAAATATAATTATACTAAGTACCTGTAAAAGAGAAATTATAATCCTCAAGTAGATAATAAAGTCCCAAATCATAAATTTTGTAAAATAAATATGAATGAGTAATACTCTAGACTAATGAGGGTCGAAAATAGAAAGCAGTCAAAATGACTGCTATATGGAAGTTCTAGGTATACGTTACCATATCTTAAAAAGTAATTACGCTTCTTCTTCTTCTTAACATGCCATACACCAAAGTGCGTAGGCGACTATCTCATTACTAGAATTCTGTTCTTGGCGGCGTGACACAGCTCGCCTGTATTGTGTATTCCTGTCCATTCTTTAATATTCCTTAACCAGGATAATTGTTTGCGGCCGGCTCCTCTCCTACCTTCGATCTTCCCTTGTAGGATTAACTGTGGTATTTCATATTTTGCTCCTCTCAATATGTGCCCAAGGTAACCAATCTTGCGTTTTTTAATTAATTTAAAGAGTTCTCTTTCCACGCCGGCTCTCTTAAGGACGTCATCGTTTCGAACTCTACCCACCCAAGGTATGCGCATCATTCTTCTTAATGACCACATTTCAAATGCTTCAAGTTTGTTGATAGATGTTTTTTTCAAAGTCCACGTTTCCATGCCATAAAGCAAGATGGACCATATGTAGCACTTGACCATTCTGTAGCGTATTTCGAAATTTAGGTTTTGATTACATAGGAGAGGTCTAAATTTCACAAAAGCTTGTCTTGCTATTTGTATTCGGGTTTTTATCTCTTGTTGTCAAGGTATTTAAAAGTTTTCACGCGTTTTATGCGATCGTCACCTATGCATATTATCGGGTTTTCTGGAGGGTTTCTGCTAATGACCATATATTTCGTTTTCAAGATGTTGATTTTGAGGCCATATTTTTTACCTATGCTATTCACCCTATCAAGTAATAACTGCCGATCTTCCAATTTATCAGTTATAATTACGCTAAGTACCTGTAAAAGAGAAATTATAATCTTCAAATAGATCTAGGAAAAGTCATAAATTATCAAGTTTCTAAAACATTTATGAATAGGTAATACAGAGTGTCAAAAATAAAAAGCAGTTAAAATGGCCGCTCTGGTGCTTCAAGTGTTAAAGCATCTAGCACCCTGAACAAAATATATTTTGGTTGTATTAAATTCGGTATATAAAAGCCTGAAATTTTATTTGTGAGTGTGCTGTACTAAGTTGTTGACTAAGAAAGGGAAGCAATGGTTGATTAAGGATTTTGGTAAAGTGGGAAATAGTGAATTCTGATAAATTGTTGGGTTATGTTTAAATGGTTACTGAGTTAAGAACTAATGAGTGGATGGTAGATATATGAAATGACAGAGAAATAGCAAAAGAAAGAAGAATGGACAGGAATATGATGTAAACGTGAAGAGTGTAAAAATGATAAAATAGTGAGGTATGATAGATGTGGATGGTTATGAAGTTAACAATAGGGTCAGAAAATTGGGAGGGAGGGTTGTGACAATAGTGTAAAGAAAATGGTTGTTTAAAAGCAACAATTGTTGAAAAGGATTAAGGTTTTGGCGTTTATAGAGGAAGGTCAGGTAAAGTAGATAAGGCGAATTTGGGAAGTGTGGGCTATGAGAAGAGTTGTCGGTGTAAGGGTTGAAAGTCACGGTTGAAAGATACATGGCGATTAATGAAGTTGGGGCTTCTTTGCTTTTCTTTGACTATTTCCAAGTCTTCATATAGATCTAATTTTAGACTATTTTTTTGAGGGATATTATGTAACAAAGAGACGTCTTCTGGGATGTTAAGGGTATGTTTATGTTGTGCGAGATGTTGTGAGAAGGTGGAAGTGTTCTATTTTTTAGTGTGTTCTAGGGAACGGGAAGTTAGTGATCTACAGGTTCTACCTATATATGTAGCATCACAATCAGAGCACTGTAATTTGTAAACACCACTACGATCCATGTAGTTGATGCGATCTTTTGAATTGGTTAAACATTGTCCTAGATTGTTCAGGACTTTAAAAGAAATGTGGGTATTCTCAACAGATCTGTTTAGGATATATCTGATATCTAACGAAAGACGTTCTTGAGGGTATGGTAAGGAAGCATAATGAGTTTTGATGGTCAAGTCTGCTGGCTGGTAGACAGACAGCTGCAGGAATTATTTTCCTTGTGGATTTTGTAGAAAAAATGTTTCAAATAAAAAATGTAGCTGAGACAATTTTAAACAAAAATGTTTATTAACATTTTTTGTGTAGCATAAACCGTTCTTTTAAAAATAGCTTGAAGCGACCGTCGATTTTGCATATCAGTTACGCGCGCGAAATCAATGTTCAATAAAATTTGTATCAGTGGAACGGTAAAAATTTGATATCTTTTGATAAAAATGTCCTATCGACAAAAATCAAGATGCGCTTTAAAGGCAAAAGGTGCATCTTTCGTAGGCAGTTTTCGTATGTTGCTAAGAATAAACTCAGTTTTGATACAGATGTTAAAGAAACTAACGTGGCTTAATTTTTGCCATTTTTTACAATCTCGTGAGATCAATAAAATTGATCACTTTGACCAATTGTAGTAAAATTTTCATTTTTGAGATCAAATTTTAAAACCTATGACATGAAATTTCAATTTTGAGTTGTGGTAAAAAATATGAGGCATTTGAAATTTAAATAAAAAACGCAGAATATAAATTTTACATTACCAACGATCACATGTCACGGGAAATGCATTTAAGAAGACCTTTTTCTATGTAGTTTATTGCAGAAGTTTTGTTCTTTTAAAAAACGTGCAAGTATAATTAAAAAAAGTTTTAAATGTTTTAGATCGTAAGTTGCGTGAAAGTTTAAATACAGCGTTTTTAAGCATATTTCAAATGCCTCACATTTGTTGTCAAAACTCAAAACTAAAATTTCATGCTATAGGTTTTAAAGGTTAGGCTCTAATAATCGAAACTTTGTGGAGTTCATTTGCGGCAAAATACAGAACCTGTTTACGAAAGCTGAACCCTTTACCTTTAAAACGCATCTTGATTTTTGTCAATAAGTCACTAAATCACAAGATATCGAATTTTTATCGTCGAGCTGATACAAATTTTATTGAACATTGTTTTCGCGCGCGTAACTGACATGCAAAATCGACGGTCGTTCTAAGCGTTATTTTTAAGAGAACGGTTTATTTTATACAAAAAATGCTTTTAAACATTGTTATTTAAAATTATCTCAACTACATTTTTTATTTAAAACATTTTTTTCTACGGTATGCAGATTGTTGGTAAATCGATTTTATTGCGATTTTACTTCCCTGTGAGGGCGGTTTTAAGACGAAGCCCGCGGATAAAAGTAGTAAACTTTTTTTTCATCTTTATCATTTTTCATTAATATTTTGGCCAAAATTCAGCTTGTTCGTATGATTTTTATAGGTTCCGTGGCATTTTCGTCTCTGATGACAGTAGTAGTATCAAACCTGTAGAATTTTGTATTTGGGTATTTATTAAATTGAGATCACAATTGAGATGAATAAAAATTAATGAATAGTATTTTCCTTGTACACCGTCAGAAATTGTAGAACCCTCTGCAGTAATAGTATATATCATAATATCGAAAACAACAAAGTCTCTTTATAACAAAACGTACACATCGTTCAACAATAGCTTTTTAAAAACAACGCAACAATATTTGCTGCTGACCCCTTTCACTGCATTAAGTGATAAACACAAACCATCGTTATTATAGTCATTCTACTCAAAGACAATCAATCATTTATGTATCAACATAAATTTATATGTTGATACATCATAATTTGACCTCGAAAAATATAACTAACTACGAGCGTTTTAAAAAAGAAAGCCTGAAGAATTTCAAGCGAAGACCCTGTAACTGACATTTATTGACAAACTTCTTGAGGAAATTTCTATTTTACCCAAGGTAAATACATATACAATGTACATACTACTCTGATTTTTTAATGACTCATATTTTATTTTATTAAGGTTGTGTTAATTATTGGTATTGTGGGCGTATGCCGCTCAAAAGAGCTTTATCAAATAAATATAAAAGAAAGTAAATGATTCGTAAATAGAGTTTATTAATAAAGAAACTTTACTAAAAGGACTAAAACCAAGATTTTCCACAAATAGTACGTTTTATAATATTTCAAAAAAGCACATAATTTAAATATATATATATATATATATATATATATATATATATATATATATATATATATATATATATATATATATATATATATATATATATATACTCAATGACATTAGAAGTGTTACACCTAGAAGGAATAAATTCTTGAACTTAATTTTTTGGCAACAGAATGACAACATTTAAAACATGCTATGATAACAATATCAATGTTTTATCTTTTCTACTTTTTGTAAAAATAAAGTTTTACCTTTAAATTTTTTTGTGAAGATACCGATGTGTAAAAACCGGTTTGTATAGAAATTTTTAGTTATTATTCCTTAGTCTAATTGTATTCAGTGTAAGAAAATGCCTCGAGGTCGAAGACATCAAAATTACCACCATGTAAGCGATTTTGACAGGGGCAGAATTATTGCGTATAGAGATATGGGTTTGTCGTATCGCGAAATAGGCCGTCGCGTTAATTGTACGGCAATGACGGTTAGGCGTGTCTGTCGTGTGTGGACGTGGACAAACGAAGGTAGAGGAACAGGAAGAAGACCTACTGGTCAACCGAGGCGCACAACAGAGCATCAAGATAGGCGCTTTAGATTACTTGCTTTGCGAGACCGTTTTGCTACTACGCGTCAAATTGCTGACCAATGGTTTGAAGTAGTAGGTAGACCTGTTAGTATGCGTACACTATATCGTCGCATTCGAGCCTTTGGACTGGTTTCATTCCGCCCACGACTAGTGCTTCCTTTGACTGGGGATGACTGTCATCAACGTTTGAATTGGTGCAGAGAACGGCAGCATTGGGTGGCAGAATGGCGTAATGTAGCATTCAGCGATGAATCAAGATTCTGTTTAGGAATGCATGATAGTCGTAGGATGGTAAGACGCCGCCGTGGAGAGCGACGAGATATCGGGTTTGCTGTTGAGAGACATGTACACAGGACAGTTGGAGTAATGGTTTGGGGGGCTATTGCCTATGGTAGCCGATCACCACTTGTGTTTATGCGAGGCAATATGACAGCTGCGCGTTATGTTGATGACATTTTACAAACCACTTTACTGCCTTATCTCGACGGCCGTCAAAACGTCCTTTTTCAGCAAGACAACGCGCGTCCCCATATTGCTCGTCAAATTATGGACTTTCTCCAAGAAGCTGGCGTTAATGTTCTGCCGTGGCCACCCAGTGCTCCGGATTTAAATCCTATCGAACATGTATGGGATATGATGAGAAGGAGACTGTCCACTTTGCACCATCCTCCACAGACTCTAGCACATTTAATACATGAAGTTCAAGTTGCTTGGAACGAGGTGCCACAAGCAGACATCGATCATCTCATTTTGTCAATGCCTAGACGTATACAGGAGTGTATTCAGCTACGGGGTCGCCAAACGCATTATTAATTTTTTTTTTTGATTACTTGTTAATAAAAATTCTTGAAAACGTTATCGTTTCATTCTTGATATAAATCTACCATGTTGCCAAAAAATTAAGTTCAAGAGATTATTCCTTCTGGGTGTAACACTTCTAATGTCACTGAGTATATATATATATATATATATATATATATATATATATATATATATAAATATATATCAATGTATATCAATATATATATTAATGAAATCATTGATTCGTAAGGATTGTCAAAATTTAAAAGTCATAATTAATGTCATCCAATTAATAAAATTATGGAGTCAGTGAAGTAAGGCGACATGGAAAAAAACCAGACAACACTAAAATCAGGGCATATATTTTACTGTATAGATAATAGATAGTGAAACCGAATCAATCGGAGGACTCGGTTTCTTTATACAAAAAAAACTTGCAGATAATATAGTTATTACAAGAACCATATCCACAAGAGTAGCCTATTTAATCGTAAAGCTAAGCCGAAAGTATAAAATGAAGATTATTCAAGTATATGCTTCAACAACGGACCATCCGGATGAATAGATTAAAGAATTCTACGATGATATCCCAACAACACTAAAATAAATGCCAACACACTACACATTATCTGCGGCAACTTTTACGCAAAGACCTGTCTAAAGCAGGGTGAACAGGAAATAATACTAGGTGAATATGGATCCAAAGGCAAAAACAAGGCTCAACAAACACTAGTAGAATTTCTCTTAAAACAAAATATATACCAGATGAATAGTTTCTTCTTTAAAAAGTACCACAGAAGATGGACGTATAAAAAGCCAGATGGCAAGATCAGAAACGAGATAGACTACATAATCAGTGACAAAAAACATATATTCAATGATGTCACAGTCCTTAATAGCTTTACCACAGGCAGGGATCATAGAATGATCTCAAATATCTACAGATATGTGAGAAAGGTGCAGATGAGGCTTTGTCAAATTAACAGCCGTAGATCAACTGAGAGCATGATATAGGGCAGCAGCTATGTAATTACAGTGACCAAACAATTACCGGTAAAAGTAATCCCCCATTTGTTGATCAACAGGTATGGGTGGAAGAACTGACGTGAGATATTGCACTTCATTGCCCTGAAGCTGAGTAATTGACTTAAAATGCAAAAGAGCTAAATTAGCCAACGGTACTGAGATGTAGAAAGCCACGGGATGACTACCACAATAAAAATCCGTAAAAATATCTCCACGACACCACAATGGCTGAAAATCCATAACAAACGGCCCTCAGTCCAGAGCACCTTTTAAGTGGGGAAAAGGTGCTAAGAATCACCTGGTCAGCTAATAATGTCCCAAAAAGTTAAAAGGATCGGTACGTGGAACATTTGAAGCATGTACCAAGCAGGTAAAGTAGAAAATACTATTCAAGAAATGATTCGCCTAAACATAGATATTTTAGGATGCAGTGAAGGTCGATGTCCAAATTCTGGCATAAGAATTATAGATGAAAACCATATCTATTATTCTGGAGAAGACATAGTAATAAACAGAAATGGCGTAGATATGATAGTAAAAAGGGAAATAGCTAAAGCAGTAATAGGATTTACGCTCACATGAGACAGAGTAGTACTATTGAAAATTAACTCAAGTCCCTCTAATATAAAAATCATTCAGGTCTACGCACCGACATAAGAATCTACTGAAGAAGAAATAGAAAATTTCTATCACACTCTAGAAGACTCTCTAAAATTGACCAGAAAACATGAACTTACCATTATTATGGGCGATTTCAATGCCAAAATAGGACAAGCTACAGTCGAGAATGTCGTGGGGTCATATAGTATTGGCATAAGAAACGAAAGAGGAGAAAGACTAATACAATTCTGTTACGAGACGGATATGGTTGTAACGAAAGACTTTATACACAGAAAGCACCTGGTGATACCCCAGGGAAAATCATAAGAAACCAAATTGATTTTATCAACATAAACAAAAGGTTTAGAAATTCTATCACCTCAACAAAGACATATCCAGTTTAAATCCAATCCAATCCAAATCTAATCCGAATCAAAATCGAATTTAAATACGTAAATAAATAATATAAACAAAAAGAACCCAAGCGATAATAAATAATACAATAACTTTCTTCAATTTTAAAAATAATATTTAAAATTTAAAAATACAGAAGGCAGTATAAATCTTAGCGGTAATCTACAGTACCGCCCACTGAAACCTCTTTTTAAGGCCCCATAAGGATCACCCCGGGGTTTAACCTATACGCAAAATTTATTTATGTAAATTATAATTCAATAATTACTATATATGCTATATAAATAAACTTACTGAAGAATTAGTCAGCATCTTAATAGGATTACTTTAAATTTAAATTATTAAACTAAAGTTTTAATTGACAGTGCTCAATACTTGTCGTTATTTTCACTAGCATAACCTCTTAATAAGGCATTTTTATAAAATTATTTAACACAAGTAAGTGGCATCGAGCTGGTTCGGAAACAGACTTGTTCGTGGTTACCAACAAATTGAGCTGGCGTGGAAACCATAAAAACAAAAAGAATAAGAAAGGTTCATATAATTTATGAAGTTTAAGCATAGTGTCGTTAGAAGAGGCGGTTATTTTGTAAAATAATTTTAAAAAGGTAAAATAAGGAAATGATATAATGGACTGAGGAGACTCCAGACGAGCTCTCTTAACTATACTTAGCTATAAATATTATGATTCATAGGCATAGTCAGATATTTTCAGTACAGTGACTACATGTTTGGCAACTAATAATATTTAGGGCGAATCGCAAGAAGACTCGAATGAACCCTCCGTTAGTCGGTATCGGTGTCACACACCGACGACGGAATTATTCATTCGGGGTTAACAAATAATTGTTGTTTTTTTATTGCCACCATATACAGAGGGTTAGGTTAGGTTAGATTGCCACTTTGTGTACATCTTCCTATCAACCAGCAAAAACGTTTGTGGGAATTATGAGAAATGGTTGCTTTCGACGATAAAAATTATTTTGGCGATGAGGGAAGTGAAAATGAAATGAAACGATCAAATTGAGGAATGGGGTGGGAGAAGTGAATCGGAACAAGATGTGTCCGACGAGAAAGAAGACAGTGGAGGTAATACATGAGCATTAATTGGAAAATATAAAGTTACTAAATGGAAAAAGACTGTTCCACCGAGAAATGTTAGAACAAGACAAAAAAATTACGTAGTACGTTTGCCGATATCCAGATTACCTACACGTGACTTGAAGAGTCCCAGTGATATTTGGAAATATTTTGTGAATTACGTTTTGTTAGAAATGATTGTAGGTTGTATAAACAAATATATAGACTGAATAAGAAATACCTTTGTTCGAGATCGAGATGCTAGACACACTGATATATAAGAAGTGGAAGCACTAATAGGACTAATTTATTACGCAGCACGTCTGAAAGGTAATCGTGTGAATTCAGATGAGTTTTGGAAAACTGATAGATCAAATATAGAAATGTTTCACCTGACTATGTCGCTCCCACGATTTAAATTTCTCCTTCGATGTATGCGATTCAATGACAAAGCAACTCGTGAAAATAGACTAAAAGAAGATAAGTTGGCTCATATACTATGTTTTTTCGACACCTTTGTTACTCAGTGTAGAAGAAGATACAGTCTCCCCGAATATGTCACCATCGATGAGATTTTACCCGGATTTAGGGGTAAGTGTCGATTTTGTCACTATATTCCATCAAAACCAAACAAGTACGGTATAAAAATTTTTGCACTCTCTGATGCTACAATGTTTTATACCGCTAATTTAGAGGTATATGTTGGCCAACAACATGAAGGTCGTTTTCAAGTTAGTAACAGACCTACTGATGTTGTTTAACGGCTATGTGAACCTATTTATAATTCAGGCAGAAATCTAAGAGTTGATAACTGGTTCACAAGCATTAAGTTAGTAAACAGGTTGTGCCAGAAGTATTAAACAGTAGTGGGAACGATTAGGAAGAATAAAAGAGAATTGCCGTTTAGATTCACAAAACCAAAGTATCCTGTAAATTCAAGTATGTTTGGTTTTAATCAACATATTACACTAGTTTCTCATATTCCTAAAATAAATAAAAATGTATTGGTTATATACTTACTACATGATAATGATGTAACTTATTATAGTAGGGGTAATAAAAATAAATCAGAAATTATCTCACTATTCAATTTAACAAAAATAGGAGTCAACATAGTAGATCAGCTCAGTGATAACTACAACTGTTCAAGAAGCACAAAGCGTTGGCCAATGGTTATATTCTATACCATATTGAATATATCTGGCATTAGTTCAATGGTTATCTTTTAGTTCAAACGATAACAATGACAAACAAATGAAACAACGTGATTTTCTAAGAAACCTTGCAAATAAACTTATATATTCCTATTTAAAAATTCGAGGTACCACTACAAATCTGCCAGTTAGCCGCAAATGCCGAATTCGTGAAATTTGTGGCATCACAGATGTAACTTCTGCAATTCCAGAAAGAAATGAGACAAAGGGTCGTTGTGCATTTTGTACTACCGAAAAAAACAGGTGTACTCGCTTTTCATGCAAAAAATAACTAACTTTTTTTTAATTTCCGGTCTCTGACACCGTAGCGACTCTTGGTGCTCCGTTTTACCTAGCGACTAACGGAGGGTTAATCTGGCGTTTATCCAATAAAGGATAATAAATATGTACGTGTATATTTATTCGTTTAAGGTTAATGGTAAATATGTTTAAATCATAATCTTTTAACCCCTAACTACACATAATATTGTATTTTTTACAATATAAGTACATTTAGTCATTTGTAGACTTCGGCAAATATGCAAATAAAAATGTAGAAAATATGCACATAAATATGCACGTGTTTACCCGAAAATATGCAAATATTTTACAAAATATGCATACAAATAAATAAAAAAATCGTAAAATAGTAACAATTTTATTTAAAAAAAAAAGTGTACATAACTAAATATTTCCTACTATTCATTAAGATTTACATTTATTTTAAGTAACTACATCATTTTTAAGTATGAATAAACTTATTTAGAATTATGGTAACAATAAATGACCAAGTGGTGTTCAAAATTTTCTAACAAAAACTTGTGGCTTCTGTCTGAGTACATATATTTATATATGGAAAAACTTCGTTCAACATCAACTGATGTAACGGGAGCATTTTTCAAACTAACCAAAACATTTGGTTCTAAATTAATTGTTTCCGAAATATTTCCAGCTAGAACACTGCCTACTTCAGAAAGAATATGGTAACCTGTATTTTTTTCCATAGTAGCTTCAAATTTTTTTAAAATATCTTTTCCAATATTACCTCTAACGTTCCGACAACATGACGCAAATTCTTTTATTAATGCTGTACTTTCGAACAATGACAGTTTTGGTGATTCTAACTGAGTAATTGTTTTTTGAACAAAACTAAAATTTGATTTTATAAATGAAAGTTCTTGTTGAAGCAAGTTACTCTGAAAAGTTTGTTTAGAATCCAAAAGAGATTGGGAACTTTCATCTGTTAACGTATCAATTATGTTCTTTATTTTAACAAAATGATCTGCATAAAAATTAGCTGCTTCTAACCATGTCCCCCATCGCGTTAAAATAGGTTGTGGTGGAAGAGGAATGTTAGGTAGCATTTCTTTATAAAGTTGAATTCTTAAAGGAGATTTAAGAAATACTTTTTTGACACTGGATATCATGGTATTTACAAGAGGAAACTTTTTTCGTATTTCCTCTGCAACTCTGTTTAATCCGTGCGCTATACAAGTAACATGTATTAAATCTGGGAAAAATATTTTTAAATTTTGTCCTGCTTTCACCATATAAGGAGCAGCATCCGATAAAATAAGCAGTAATTTATTAGAAGGAATAGTTGTCGGAAGAAAAAAAGTTGCTAATGTTTCTTGTATAAAACGCGAAATTGTTAAAGCATTTGTTTTCTCAAGTTGCTGGCATGAAATAAGATGAGATTTTGGTAAGGTATCTTCTTTAAGAACACCAATCAATAAATGAGCAATATACTTTCCTGAGGAATCAGTGGTTTCGTCTACAGATATGTAAAAATAATTATCTGCAATTTCTTCCTTAATATTAATTAACACCGACGAGTATAGCCCGTTCACATTATTTCTTCTTAGAGACCGATCACTTGGAACATTAAGTTTGCAATATTTTTTTAGAAACGAACTAAAATTTACATTTGCTAATTTTGAAAGCGGTATGTTTGCAGACACTAATGCGCGACACAAGTCTTCATTAAAAGTTTCTTGCTCATCTAATTTTTTTGAAGTAGATTGGAAACATTTAGCCATTGAAGTTTGATGTTTTCCTCCTATTTTTCCTTTTTTTGCAATGTGTGAAGCAGTTCTCACATGTTGGTCTATCTGAAATTTCTTCTCACATGCTATCTATAAATAAAAATAAAAACCTTTATTTTAACCCAACCTTTAAACTATAAAAATATACAAGGTGTTTTTGGTTAATCAAATAACTGGTTTGGAAAAAAAAACACTCGCTAAGTGTTTTAAATGCAGTATTAATCCACAAATTAGTTTTTGTTACTAACCATTAGTACATCATATAACTTATTTTAAAATTCAACAAAAGTTTTTTTTTTGTTTCAATTCAATTACAATAAAAATAATTGTGTTTTAGAATAGCTGACTTCATAAAAAAAAGTAAAGGTGAAAAATTTTTCTAAATACACACCATTGTATTGTACCATGGACAATTTTTTCTCACTAAAGGAAGCTATTTTTCATTTAAAAACAACCTACGAGTACTAAATTTCAAGTAAATACGTTTATTGGTTTTAAAGTTATTGTTGTTATTAACTAAAAGAATTTAATTTTTTTTAATTTTAACACCCTGTATCTCGAAAAGTAAATAAGTTTGACCCCTCATTAACTATATCGTTTTGTTCAATTTTTCGAGAAGTATCTACAGTCAAACGTTGTAAGTGTCGTTTGGAAACACCCTGTATGTATGAAATATTAGATAATGAATAGAAAATATTAGATACTTACAATTTTGCCACAGACTGAACAGTAGATTTTTCCCATATCCATAGACAGCTCTTTATAAGGTTTAATCCAAGTTGAAGCACTGGTTGTTTTAGGCATTATAAAATCACAATCTTCCTTTTTGTTACACACAACGAGTGTTTACGCTTTGAATATCAAAACAAAAATGATTTACAAATCTGAGCATCAAATTAGAAATGTTTAGGTACCTAATTCAATAAACTGGGAGATTTTGGAAAATCTCTAAATTAGGAACAAAACTATTAGCCGTTTACCTGCTGTTAAGATACAATAAATTGTAGATAGATTTGGGGATTAGATCATAAAATGCAAATGAGCGAACCCTTAGCGATTATCCAATAACTGAATGCCTCAGTGACCGAGACTTTCTAAGAATGTTGAGGGCTACTTAAATTGATCTTCTTTGAAATTGTAAATGTTTTGTACCTGTAGAGATTACGTACTTAGATTATTTCTTGATTAAAATGACTACAAAATTTTATACAAGAATTGAAATAAATTGGTATGTTTAAAAATTTTCAAATACAGTATAAAAATCTGAACTTTTATGCACTTTATGCAAACTTTTATACAAATATGCCAAAACATGAAATATTTGCATAAAATATGCACAATATGCAAAATATGCAATATGCATATTTGCCGAAGTCTAGTCATTTGTATAGAAAATTATTATAATTGGAATTTAATAACGGTTGATGATGATTTTAATCCCTATAAATTGGTAGATTCTGTGGAAACAATTGAACAACAAATAATATTAAATTTAATTTATATATATTTTCCAATTATTAAAATTTTAAATTTAAGTAAACGGAATAGCAAGATCATACACTGCCGAGCATAAAAGTTATTTTAGTATTTTTTGGGCCGTGCACAATAAAATAAAGACCCACACTTCCTGACATATGCGTGGGCACCCAGAAGTTCTAGAGAGCTTCGTGAAGTTCTAATGTATGAGAGGGATAATCTTCCATCGAATTTAATTCAAAGTCTAATTAAAAACACGTTTCTTCGTTTACAAGCTGTTATATTTGCCAACGAAAGGGTTACTCCTTACCAAAATACTTAAAATTTCATTTATTTCAGTGAAAACCATATCAAAAATAATTGTTGACTTTAATATCTTTAATAAATTTAGAGCAACAATGTTTTTGTTATAAAACAAAAAAAAAATAAAAAAATCGAAAATAACTTCAAATTACGAGGCCCTAATTTTATGCTCGGCAGCATATTAATTCTTACGATTCTCCTTTTTACATTGCTGTTGTTACGATATTACTGCTTTCTGTCATATAAGCAGCCCTTGTGACAACTATTTTCCAACCGCTTTCCATCACTTCCTTTCCGGCTTGTCGGTATTGCTTTCTTCAGTAACTTTATTAAATTCTTAAAATACGAATAAATTCAAAAAAGTTAAATAACAACCACATATTATTATATTAATATGTAGATAAATTCATACACTTCATTCAATTTAACTTTTAAAAAAATTATTTATTTTCAAAATTATACAATTATACTAATTACAAAATGAAACGAATTGATCTAAGAATTGTAATCGACTGAATTATAAAAATATGACAAATGAGTTTGTTGTCCCGATTTCGTTGGAATTTGCGGACTTTGGATTCCGATAGTTCAACGTTCATTGGCTGTTAGTCTGGGTGCTTTTGGCTACATTTCTATATACAATAGTGTATATAAAGACCGTATCTTTACGCAATATGTAAAAATTAAAACTATAATATATGGTTTTCCTTAAAATGTATCCCTAAATTTATTAAACTCACAACAAAAACTATTTATCATTGACTGCATCATGACTGAAATTTACTTTTAAAACAACATTGTCAGAATATGCTCCACGACTAGCTTATTTTTCTGCTTTAATAGTTACCATATATCTGTCTTATTCTACAATTGCATCCATGTTTTTTTTTACCCGTGTGTCATCATTTAAAGCATATGAAATAAGTCATCCGACACCCTGATAGGGTAAAAGGAAGGGGAGAAAGAAAGAAATAAGTCGGAAATTTACTTCACGCAACAGAAAGTGACTAATGCTCCGATCACGGATTAGATTATAAAATTTGACGTTATCAAATAAATAGAATGTAAATCGTTAGTTTCACTTTACAATTTTGGTGCAGAATTACAGCTAAATTTAAAGCAGCTTAATAAATTCTTTTAATATGATTATTGATAAATAAATAAATAAACAATTTAAAAAACTATATAATTAAATATACAATATGAGTTGATGTAATAGGTAACAGTAATTTTTTTTTAAAGAATGAAAAATTATTTAGCTTAAATAATATTTATCTTTTTCGTTTCTCATATTGCATTTTCTCCACCTTCATAATCTAACTGTTATCTTAAATGTTAATTATTATATTACCTACAATATTAATATATTTTCCGGTAAGCTGTAAAAAGTTATATCGTCAATAAAATAGTGCAAAAAAATTGTCTTAAATAAGAAATAAGAAAATAAACAAATATATTTTAACTTCAAAGAAACAGATAATGACACATGAGGAGCTTTTTTACAAAACTGCATAAATCCACTTTTCAGAAATTTTCAGGAGACCTAAAAACGTGCTGCAGCTTTTGTACTAAAATTTTCGAAATTTCTGAGAATGTAATCAATTGAGGTTAGATTTAGAGAAATTAAACGTTAATAAACATTATTTTTATTGATTTGCATTAACAAATTATAGCCATGTGTCTGTTGGAGATATCGCGTTTTGTAAAAAAAGATGAGAGACATTAGCTTTTGTCAAACTTACAATATCTTAGAAATAAAAAATATTAAACGGTACCCACTAAAACAAAAAAAAAATGAGGAGTACAAAAAATTTAGACGCGAACATTTTTTGGCTCATCCCCAAAGCACTCACATTCGCCATCATGGTAGTTGTGGGTTTCTAGATCTGAATCACTAGTAACTTTGTGTTGAAGAGCATTTATACCAATGAAGATCAGGGATCGGATAATTGGTTTAGTTCTAGAAAATTTGTTAACATTTTATTACAAATAATTTCACCTACATTAAAGTTTTAAAAAAGAATGAACGTGGCATTCCTCCATTCTTCTCACCACCTAAAAACAGGATAGTAGGATCTACACTTTATGCTTTTCGTGAGAATATGACCATGTTTTTCTATGCATGATAGAAATTTTGTACGGAACTAGATGTACCTACAGAAACAAGAAATTATTGTTTATATTAATTCAACTGAACGACGTGTTGTCAAAGATAAAAAATGTGCTAAAAGCACTTCAAATCGTCTTACAAGTATAGATGGCCTTTGGTTATTTTCTTTCTCTAACTGGTCAATGCAGTGGTTAACTCCTTTTTTGTTCTTCACCAGTGCTTTAACAATTATGAAATATCTTCAACTTTGAAAAAACATAAACTTAAACAACTTTCGTTTATAAAATCACACCTCACTATTTTTTTTTAATAATCTTTTGTGATAACGGTTTCCAGAGTGGAAACCCAAACGTCGAACATTAGATGAAAATGTAATTTTCATTACAACCAATTATAGCTTAATCCCATATAAAAATATGTCGTAGAAAGATATGCCACAAGAAGATAGTTTCAGAACCTTCATAAAAACATAGTTTAATTTTTAATTTTTTAATACATTTTTAAAAATATTTAAAATATTTCAAATTTTTTACCCAACATAGTTACTTGCAGTTTACTGTGTTTTTTGATAAATTAAAGATATTTTAACAATGAATATGTGAGTAATCACATTTTAAATGTTAAAATATGGATATTTTTTTAATAGTATATCGTACATTAAAATGGGATTATATCTTACGTTAAAATGGGAATACTACAATCTAGGGATTATACAGTGTGGCGCACCGAAAACGAAACAGAGGCATTTACTGGCAGATAATTTCTTTTTTGAAAAAACGCTCGGACCCGTCGATTTTGTTTTCGAAGGGGACACAAAATTGGCATAAAATTACTTTAACATTTGCAGCCCCTTAAGCGGGGGTGGCATCATCCCTAAAATCTTAAATGAAAAGGGGGGTCGAATGATCCATTATTTGAAAGGTCTTTCAACTCCCTTTATAATGATGTAAAATTCATGTATTCAATTCAGTAGTTTTGGAGATTTATTGATTTAAAGTTTAAAGTAGACTTTAATAGTTACATCAAATTAGTTTGTACTTCTTTCAGAAGAAATTTGAGTAAAAGCATTTTCTTGATAAGTAAATGCTTTTATTTACTACGCCCATGGTTTATTAATAATAAAAATAGCAATTGAAGTGTGTGTCCTTTGTAACAAAAAAAGTTGTTTCTTGAAGAAAGATAAGTAGAGAATGCCACGTACTTATTTTAAATAGGAAATGGTACATTAGTTTGCGATTGATTTGACCAATCTTTGTTGTTAAAATATCATTTATTTCTTTATACATAAATTAACCGTGGTATATTCCACGGCAGAAAGGGTTAAAATTATTGAAATATTTTTCGGAAATAATCATTGCGCTAATAGAACAGCACAAATTTTTAATGAGCGACATGAGAACAATAATGTGCACCGAAAATATGTTCTAGAACTTGTAGCTAAATTTCGGGAAACTGGATCAGTCGCCAATAAAAAACGTAATATTGAAAATCCTATAAGGAACGAAGCAACAGAAGTGGGGGTTTTAGGGCAAGTTATTGTAGATCCTACATTAAGTACCCGCAAATTGCAAACTTCGTGTGGTGTTAGTCGACGTACTATCCAACGGATTCTAAAGGCCCATCGCTTTCATCCTTATAAAATTCACCTTACACAAGAACTTAATGAAGACAATTTTGATAAGCGATTAGAAGTTTGTGAAGTTATGAGTGAACGAATTACAAACGATGAACAATTTTTATTTAACATTTGCTTTTCCGACGAATGTTCCTTTTTTTTAAATGGCGAAGTAAATCGTCATAATTGTCGATATTGGTCGGACTCTAATCTCAGAATTTACCATGAGGTACACACACAGCAGCCACAAAAATTAAATGTTTGGGCTGGCATTTTTGGCGATCATTTGGTTGGTCCTTTTTTCTTACCTGGAAATTTGACTGGTGAAATGTATTTGGAATTACTGCAAAATGCCATAGATCCTGCGCTAACAGATATAATTGAAAAGTAGAATAATGGTCGATACGTTGAGAATATGTTGATGTTCCAACAGGATGGTGCCCCACCACATTACGCATTAAGAGTTCGGCATTATTTAGATCCGACCTTTCCAGGTCAATGGATTGGTAGAAGAGGTGTCGTTGAATGGCCCTCAAGATCGCCAGATTTATCACCTTTGGATTTCTTTTTGTGGGGTTACTTGAAAAGCAAAATCTATGCTACTCAGCCAACATCCTTAGAAGATTAACGACAGAGAATTTTGAATGAGTGCCATCAAATTACTCCTCAAATATTGCAAAATGTCCGGCAACGTTTTCAGCAAAATCTTTATTATTGCATGGAAAGTAATGGTGGTAATTTTCAACATTTACTTGGCTGACAGGCCAGTTCATTCTTTATTTTTTAACAACTTTGCTGCTATGTATTGATCTCCTTTTACGATGATGTATTTAAACTTTAAATCAATAAATCTACAAAACTACTGAATTGAAGTACATGAATTTTACATCATTGTAAAGGGAGTTGAAAGACCTTTTAAATGATGGATCATTCGACCCCCCTTTCCATTTGAGATTTTAGGGATGGTGCCACCCCCGCTTAGGGGGCTGTAAATGTTAATGTGATTTTATGCCAATTTTGTTTCCCCCTCGATAACAAAATCGACGAGTCCAAGCGTTTTTTTTTAAACAAGAATCATCTGCGAGTAAATGCATCTGTTTCGTTTTCGGTGCGCCACCCTGTATACAATTATCTGTGAGACGAGTTTATAATTATTTCCAAAAATTTGACCTTTCTGGTTAATGGTTAATAAGGCCTATCAGATCCTAATTATAGTATGGTGGTACTTTATCGGTAATCATTTTTAATGTTGGGACACAGCCTATTTATTTCCTATGAGAAATGCTAAAATCACAAGGAAGGTAGTAAACTGATTTAGACAATTCACGAGAAGAAATATTATTAGCTGATATCAGCTTATTATCGCTAATATTCTTCAGAATGAAGTGTTGAAAAGAGACTATTTTACCCATTTCTGCCTAGAGTTAAATATATATATGTAATGCAAGGCTAGATTTAATTTATCCATTGCAATTTTTTTTGTAGAACTACTAACGGACAGTAGTAGTTGGTACTACTAACGGATAGTTGGTGCTAACAAGGTGTCAAATTTATACTATTCGTACTGATCATACTGATCAAAAGTTTAGTTTTATAATAATATATATATATATATATATATATATATATATATATATATATATATATATATATATATATATATGTAACGATAGGCTTATATGTGCACGTAATTGCTCATTTATTTGAATTATTGATATATTTATTAATAAACTCTGTAGTATTTATTTTTAAATTTTTTAATCAATCTAAATCTTTACTTCTTTATAGGCGAGCATTTACTTTACCAGAGGCTCTTGACATGACATTTGTTAATGACGTAGCGAAAATTTTCATAGAATCTGCAGAGGCAGCCTAACTGACTGACGACGATTCTGAGGATGGAGGCCGTGGTACTATCGATAAGTTGACTGGGTCTTAACTTCGTTTAAATGTAGAGGTTAGGCTAGTGAATAGAGAAATACTAACATCAGATGTACACGAAGTGGACCAAGAAACATTTTAAATGTGATTGCCTTATAAAATTGATTTGAGAGAAAATCTTACTTGGGTAGATAAAGACAAGATAAGAAAATTTGGTTATGAACACTTAAAAGAAAATACTTGTATCAACATATTTGAAAAATTTATTAATTCAGAGATTGTTGAACTATTGGTAAATGAGACAAGAAATTATGCCTTGTTTTAAGGCATAATTAAGAAATAGGGCAGTCTATAATACCATGAGACGAGGTAGATTCAAACAAATCCTTCAATTTATTTACTATGCTGACAACACAAAACTAGACATACGTGACAAACTATACCTTTTATACATCTATTTCTATTACAGTTAAAATTTGTAATAAAATTGTTCCTGTCTCTAATCTCGAATATGACAAATCAATAATTAAGTACTTTGGAAAACATGGTTGTAAACAGTTTATTAGAGGCAATCCTATCCAATTTGGTTTTAAGATAAGGTCCCTTAATAGTAAAGATGGATATTTAGTAAATCTTGACCTTTACAAAGGGAAAGGACCATCTTCCAATAAGCAGTATGAACATTTATTTAGTAAAGCCGCTGCTCCACTAATATTCGTAACTAAAGATATACCTTATCCCGAATATCCCTACCACATTTACAAATATCATGTTGTTTAATATTTTGCGTGAAAAAGAATATCACATCACGGGTACATTACGTGAAGATCGCATTCCACATATGAAGGGTCTCAGGAGAAAACCATGAATGTCACAAAATATTTTATTGAAAAAAATAAATTTTACAGTTAAATACGGTATAAAAATTAAAATATATGCCTAATTTATTATATTCCAAAACATTTATCATTAACATTTACTACTAAACACTAGTACCTAAAACTAATCCAATGAAACAGTTTTGTAAAAAATAGGAACAAATAGGAAAACGTCAGTCAGTGTCTATCTTTTATGAAAGAAAATCATTTTCATTCAAATGAAGATAAAATTTTTTTATCTTCATTTCATGAGGTATACTTATGTACATTTCCTTTGCTTGTTCAGATTCGCAAAACTTTGACAAAAACATCATGTCTTTGAACTTGTCTTCATTAATAGCAATAAAGTTAAAGTATAATTGCATAAGTAGTTAAAATTCCGAAGGTGACAATTTATGCGAGTTTTTAGCTTGAAGGGAAGAACGGATGGGGTCTTCAAGTTTGCTACCATTATATGAATCTCGGTGAAATACAGTGCGATCATGAGTATTAAAACACATCACCTCTTTAATTTTATAAATAGCAAAAGGAGCTTTTTTGATATATCTATCGTTAAAAAGTTCAGTCCGTCTCTTGATGAAACACTGAGATACTAAAATTACATTTACATTTTTCTCCCAATCAGCAGGCGTTTCCATTCTTTTTTTAAGGTTAATAAGGCCTATATTTTTATCGCATTTAAGGTACGAATGGCCTCTAACGAAATATGTTATTTTAATGGATTGAAGACGTTTTACTACTGATACCATGTAATAAATAAACCTTACCATTGTATAGTTTTTGTTTTGTCCACCTGCTCCGTCACAGAAACTGTGTAGATGTTAAACAATTGGAGAGAAATGATGCATAATAAAATCGAAAAGAAACGAACACACTTCATCTCTGATCCCTTTTAAGAAATAAACTATGAGTATGTATAAAAATAAGAATCAGCGTTTGATAACACATGATTGTTAAAAGAGTAAATCGAGAGCTGTCAGCGGTAATATACATCATTGGTGGAGATATTCGGCAAGGAAAATTTTTTTTGGAAGTCCATAGCTACAGCTTCATAATTATTTTCTATTCGTGCCTTTCTTTTGCTTTTCTTTTTCCTGTCATAAAACGCTTGAGCCCTACAAAGATGCAGCTTTTAATTTGGTTATTTCAGTACGTGTACTTTTCTGGTCGGTTTCAGCTACTTTCATTTTTGCAGTCATTTCGTCACATTGACTGCAGGTATACTATTGCGAATAATCGAAACTAATGTTATATTTTTGTCTCAAAATTTCTCTATGACTTTGATGAGAAATTTCAACTTTCGGATATTTTTCTTTAAACAAAGAAAACATTTTCATTATATTAAAAGTTTTATGCAAGTAGGTTTTACCTTTATTATCATGTAAGCTATAGTGTCTTCTTCTTGATTTAATTGACTGTATATGCTCGGGAACACTATTAACACCACTCGGCTTCAGTTTGTTACAATTTATTCCGCCCCTTTTATCTTTAGGAGCCGTGCCAGACTGTTTTAACTCTTTTTGTAGATGTTAAAATTTTGCCCCTGTAATACCACGAACTGCACAAAAAAACTTGTCACAAACTTGTACTTCTTCGTAATGTTTTTTCTCATCCTCAGCATTAGTAGTTGACCTTGGCTAAACTCTGACCCTGTACATATAGGCTGCATCTTGATATATTGCATCATGTACATTTTTGGCCCTACATAGATCGCCGCCTTTGTACGTTTACTAATGATATAAAAGAACAAAAATATGCATTTTGTTTATTATGAAATATCAATGAATTAAAATGATTAAATATTATTTGTCTGTTCATTTCATTGAATGTGTGACAACATTTCAAGCATTTGCATTTGCAGAATTCACCAAACTCATGTGACTGAAGCTTCATTTTTTTTATGACTTCGTATAACCTGCCCATTTTTACTCTCTTTTTGGTGGATATGTTTCAACTATATGCCATAATTGTTTTAAATAAATTAACTAACCAAACAGAACTGCACAAGCACGTGGTTATAACGATGTATTTACTACACTGACACGACCGTTTGCAAGACAAGGATGCCAATTACATTTTCTGGCGCTGCTGAGTGGACATTTAGTGTTTCAGCGGTTTAGACGCGGACATGCACGGTTTTCTATCGATATAGGGTATTTAAAAACTGTAATAACTCGTGACACGCACTGTTTTCTTCCTTATTTGAAATGTCCAGATATAGATATTAACAAAACTTACTAGATGACGTACTTAACTCAATTTTAGTTAATTTGTGACATTCATGGTTTTCTCCCGAGACCCTTCATATATATTGTCACCTTGTTTTGAAAAAAATCTATGAAAAACTGGAACTCTTATACTTCACCTATTGATAAAGACCATCGGAGGAACACATTTAATGGACCAAAACATATTATGATATAGAATTGGTATGGGATCCGAAAATAGTGGCAGTGTATATTTAACTTTCTCTTAGATGCAGCAATTAATAATGCCTGGATATTATAAAAAAGTCACGATAACCAATTACCACAGCTACCTTTCAGAATAACAGAATTTCAAATGATCTTAGATATGATGGTTAAGATCATTTGTTGTTCCAAAGTGTATGGTCCAAATATTAAAAGAAGACGCTGTGCTGGTGACAACTGTTCTTCAAGTACAAGAACAATATGTGCAAAATTTGATACAGGCTTACATTTGGACTGTAATTATATATTTCACAAAAAATAACTGAAACATTTAATTTTAAGTAAATTATGTCAAATTTGTTAACAGTAGTGTCTAGTGTTACATATATGTAACACCGTTTTTTAACTTAAATTTAATAAAAATTTTTATTATGCCGTAAAATTTATTATATATAAGTTATTTAACAGGCATATTTCATTCAATCGAAAACATGAAATATCGTAAAAATTAAATTCAGGTACTAATAGGTTAAACCAATATATAAACGTTAACGGAGCTTATTCTGAACGTTAAATACAATCCGACTGTCAATTCGACTCTGAACATAGTAGCTAATACGTGTTTTAAAATCGAGCTCTCATAATTAATTTAAAAACTAGTGAAATACTAAAAATATTTTCGTTAATTAGTGATCCAGCAGTGAAATAACAAAAATAAATACAACAGAGATAGTAAGTTACTTTAAACATAACAGTTTTTACTATTATCAAATATTATTTCGGATAACCTACAAAATCTAGGACAGGTATTTATACCAAACCTGTTCCACTACAGACTAAGAAGGTTGTTTGCCAGGACCGTACTCCAGTTACAAATGATAATTAAAAATTGATAGTTCTATTCAATCTGAAACTCCCACAACTAATAATACACCAAACAGCTCCTCATCATATCAATTTAATGGATCACCTACATATTCTTCCGTAACCAATCAAACACCACAATCCAATATATTTCCATCAAGAAAACAAGCAATTATTTTTGATTCAATTGAAAATACCAAACTAGATGATTACTTGTCCGCTTTGAGTCTTCTGATACAACCAACCCAGATATCCTTCGGTTCAAAATTATCAAATAATAGAGTATGTATTTATTTAGCAAACGAAAAACTAGCTGAGGATTTCATAAACAGAAATGAAAAAATTCAAATAAACCAACAACTCTTACAAGCTCGTAGACTAATTAGCCCCAGTCAGCGATTAGTATTGTCCAATGTCTGTCCCTCAATCCCACACTCAGTCCTACTATCCGCATTAAAATCACATGGATTAAATCTTCTGTCACCTATAAAATTTCTAAAAATAGGCACATCAACACCACAATTCCAACATATTTTGATTTTGAGACGCCAAACATACATATCTCCACTAAATAACCAGCCCTTACCTGATTCTTTTCTTATCACATATGAGGAAACGGCATACAGAATTTTCCTTTCATTAGATAACCAAGCTTGTCAAACATGTAAACAAACCAACCACTTAACAAAAAATTGCCCAATGTCTACTGCGATTACAACAGATAATTCAACACCAAATAATCCAGTTCCAAATATAAACCAAATTGAAAATACAACTAATCTATCAACTCAAAAAACCCAGACAAACACTAAACAACAACAATCAAAAGAAGAAAGCACACAACAAGAAACCCAACCACAAAATAACCAACAAGAAAAACCACACATGCAGCTAACCAAAGAAGATTCAGAAACAACAAACTACCCAAAAATAGATATAGAAAACAAGGCAACGCATATAAACACAGGCAAAGCACAAAACAAACGCACAATCTCCCAAGTCTCTCCACCAGCTACTACATCTACAGAGGAACCTACTTTTATTACAGCAAAAAATAAAGAGAAGAAAGTAAAATCAGATCAAAATGTCAAACCACAAAAAACACTAGAAGAAATGCTAAGATACTGTAAACCTTTATTTGAGAACCCAAATTCCAACTACCCTATAACTTACGAACAGTTATTAGACTTTTTTGAAAACTGTAAGAACTCACCAGACCCGTTAAGTGTCACCAAAATGTATACAGAAGAAACAGCAGAGGTCACAGATCTATTAACTAATATATACCCCTACCTAAAGGACCGAAAAATTAAAGTCAAATGCACTCGAATAAAAAATAAAATATTAAAGCAAATCAACTTAGACCTTCAAACAGACTTAGAAAGCGACGCATCAATAGAAAATTAATAACACATCATTTTCAACTCTCTAATTCAATGGAACATAAATGGGTATTACATCCATTTAGAAATGTTAAAATTATTAATTTCAAAACATACACCTAGTCTGATATGTTTACAAGAAACCCACTTCAAAAACAACAAAGCTCATGACTTAAAGAATTTCAATTGTTTTTTTAGAAATCGAGAAAATTGGAGAATTGCAAGCGGAGGGGTAGCAATCTACATAAAAGATAGCTTTGACGCTAAACTGATAAAACTCACAACAACTATTGAAGCAATTGGAATTAGAGTCACAGACACAATTTCTTTTTCAATTTGCAATATTTACATTCCCCCCAATAAAGAACCCGATTCAAAAGAAATTTCAAACTTAAAGAAATTAAATCAACTACCTGCTCCAAGGATTAAATTGGAAATTTCAATGCACATAATCCGTTATGGGGTTCAGCAAAACTAACATCTCTAGGTCGAAAAATAGAAAAAATAATAGAAGAAGTCAACCTAAATATTCTTAACGACGGACAACATACGCGCTTTGACACAAGAACAGGTGAAGGCTCTAGTATAGATCTATGTATTTGCGAACCATCAATTACACATACTCTTACGTGGGATGTGTTACCACATCTATATGATAGTGATCACTACCCTATCATAATAAGCAATGAACTACAATCAACTACCCCGCAACAACTAAAATGGAATTTAAAAGGCGCAAATTGGACAGAATTTCAAAATTACGTTTAAAACAACCTGCAAAACCTAACTGACAATGTAGATATAGACAAAACAATATACTCTCTGACACACGTAATCACAGAATCAGCAAAAAAGTACGTTGGAATAATTAAGTACGATCACAAACATCAGTCGGTACCTTGGTGGAATCATGACTGCAAAGAAGCATTAAAACAATCGAAACAAGCTTTTAATAAATTCAAACGACAAAAAAACTCAAGAAAATTCTATAGAATTCAAAAAATTAAGGGCAGTTTCCTCTTCTTCCAGACAGAAACGACAGGTGTCCTCTTCTGTCAGGATTATGAGACTCAAGTGTCTATTGAGTCTACAGTGCCCAGTGAGCAGACCCACTATCATTCTGACAGTCCTGCGTCTGTGCGAAAGTAAGTCTGCTGTAAATTTAGCCGAATGTCCTTTGATGAACTGTTTGGCCTGCCTCTGTCCTGGTGAGTTGTTTCACCACTGAAGAGACTTCTGTTGCACCCATTTGTGTATGGCTGCCTTTTTTATCGTATTTGCGATTCCAAAGAAGGGTTCCGGACCAACCAGTGGCGTAGATGCGCCTTCTCGGGCAAATTCATCGGCCTTCTCGTTGCCACGATGACCCATATGTCCCGGCACCCAGGCTAGTGTCAACCTGTTTTGACTTCCCACCTGAGAGATGACATCCAAACAGTTCCATACCAGTCATGAATCGACCTGTACCGAACTGAGAGCCTTTAGAGCCGCTTGACTATCCGAATAGATAACGATGGAGTCGTTAACTACATTTCGGCCGATTAGTTCCATAGCACACCTGTGTATAGCAGCTAATTCGGCTTGAAATACGGTCGCGTATGTTCCTAGACATACCCGGACTTTCGTCCTTGGTTTTATGCCATATATTCCAGCCCCCGTACCTGTATCCGTTTTGGAGCCGTCCGTATACCATATTGAGTTTGCTGTTAGCGGCGGACCAGTTTCCCAGTCCTCTCTTTTTGGTATTGTAATTTAAAAATTTTTGTTAAAACTATACCTCGTAACCATTCGGTCTACAGGCATTCCTAGAACGGGGTCTGCCTTTATGTCCTGGTAAAGCCTTAAGTTACCAGCTCCCTGCATCATACTTATTGGAGCTTGGCCTTGGATCAACCGATGTACTGTTGATCTGGCTTCACTCTGTATGTATATATGCAGGGGTGGTAGGTTTAGCAGAATTTCTAGCGCGTCCGTTGGGGCTATTCTCATGGCTCCTGTAACACTTAAGCATGCAAGCCTTTGTGTGCTACTGAGCAATCGAATCGCCCCGGACTGTTGCATTTTGTTCCACCACGCCACTGAACCATAAGTTATCATGGGCCTTATAACCCTTGTGTATAACCAGAGGTTCATTTTAGGATTTAACCCCCAATTCTTACCACACATTCGTCTGCATGTGTTCAGGGCCATAGTGGCCTTCTGTGTGACTTTCTGAATGTGTGCATTCCATGTCAGCCTCTGGTCGAATATTACACCTAAGTACTTGGCCTGACTTGTGAATGGGATTTCTACTCCCTTGAGCACTAGTGGCTGTAAGCCTTGCAGTGCTCTTTTTCTGGTTAAGGGAACAACAGATGTTTTTTTAGGGTTAACCTTCAGGCCTTCTTCCTCACACCAGCTGTCCACCATCCTCAGAGCGACTTGAAGTCTCTCTGAAATTATTTTGGTAAAGCGTCCTCGGACTACAATTACCAAATCGTCCGCATAACCCAGACAGTAAAAACCCTCCCTGGACAGTGTATTAAGTAGGTCGTCCATAAGCGAAGCCCACAGTAATGGGGATAAAACTCCTCCTTGTATTCAGCCGCTTCCTGCCTTCGCTTCAATAGTGGCTTCACCTAACGAGGACACAATGATCCTGTTTGTTAAGGTCGCCTTGTGATACTTACCCGTCTCCGTATCGGCCATACACGACTTACTCATGACTTTTTATTACAGCGCAAAAATAAACCAGTGTGTGAAGTGTGCAACAGTGTTCTAACGGTAAAACATTTTTTAATACAGTGTCCCAAATATAATAGTGAACGACTCAAATATAACATACCCAACTCTCTAAGAGATGCCCTAGAAGAAAATACAGACACCCGAAAAATATTTTCCTATCTTAAAGACTGCCAACTTCTTCAAAAGATCTAAAATGTACATTGTAACACACAAAGATATTATTATTATTATTATTGTAAACTAATGTATATTTTACTTATTGTATCTATATTGTATTAATCTAAATACGCTAATGACCGTGCGTGGTTGATGCGTTAATAAAATAAAAAAAAATGCGACTGTCAGTTTAATGTATACTGTAAATTTAAATAAAAAGAAAAAAATATAACTTGTTTTGCTGATGCATAATGTTTATTATTTCGACACGGCATACTTCAAACTTGTTAATTAAATTAGATTTAATATACGTGACAAATGTCAATAAAAGCTGGATATTAAATACACGCATATAATAAAAAAATTATTATTTTCTGCTTGTCAATATCACCTGTTAATCCAAAAGATATTTTTCAGTTAACATTAAATCTGATCTGAACAGTGTCACGTTGCCGATAATTTACCTACTGATTGTAATAAATGTGTCAAATGAGTGTATAGAAAGGCTTATGTACTGAAACTGTATATTTTATATTTGGCAAATAATTGGATAAGCTGTCATTATCAGTAAAATTTTATATAAATGAATGTGTAACAAATGTATGTTTCGTAACAAAATAAACTGAAACCGTTTCAATACACTCTAAGAGATGCAAAGGAATAAATAATGAAAGGTTTAACGGGAAATGTCTCACTGAATATTCTATTACCTAATACAATTAGCCCAGGGAAATAAACATTTTTTCATGACACTCGTCCGGCCAGGCAAGCGACAGTTGTTTTGAGTTGTATGGGCCTCTGTAACAAAAATCTATATGTTTCCTGCAGTCGATTTTTGTACTTAATTAGTTATTAACAAATTAAGGTCAAAAAACGGAAAATTTTTGCTTTTTTCGTCCATCAGCAGCAAGTGAAGCATTTTAAACAAATTTTAGAAGAAAAAGAACTTATAAGTCATATAAAACCTTTAGAATGGCGTTTTCTAAATGTTTCCATCCTTATTTGTTGCTTGGAAAGTTGCAAAATAAGTCAAAAATTTCGGTCTTTTATAAATGTTAATAACTTTTTGGAAAATAAACTTATAACATTTATATTTCATGGAATGCTGTGCCTTGTAGTGCTTAAAATATGGTCAAAATTTTAAATTGATCGGTCAAACAGTTAAAAAGTTATTTTATTTGTTTATCCCAAATTAATTTTTCGTGTAACAATATAAGTCAGAAAATTATATAGCTTTAGTAATTGTAAGGGTAGTTTCTAAAAGAAAAAGACTCGTTCTATTATTAACATTAAAAAAAATTAAGAAAATTAATCTTAAATATTGCAAAATAATTTTGCAAAAACATGTCGCTTTTTTGCTTATAAACAATTAGATTAGGGATAGATTAGGATAGTTCATTAAATTACATGAAATTTACTCTAGCTTAAGAAGAGCCATTAGAAAAATTATTTTAATTAATATTTCCAATGCAATAATATTTTTAGAAACAATTGAATAGGACAATTTGTTGTTTTCATAAAATCTATTATAAATAAATTATTTACAATTTTATTAAAGAAGTGTAAATTAATGATCTCAAATATTACAATAAAAATTAAAAAAAAAAATTTAAGCAAATTAGATAGTTTATTTACCAATTTATTTATTGAAATAATGCATATTCGTTATAAACAAAGCTGCTATGAATTAAATAAAAAAGGAGGCTAACTTTGTCCCAAATTATTTTAGCACCAATTTTTTTCCTTGTAAATTTCTGAAAAAATTCAGGCTTTTTAAATATAAAAAATAATATTCTTGCAGGCAATAGTTAAAAAGTTAATCTAATTGTTTAGAAGCAAAAAAGTAACATGTTTTTGCAAACCTATTTTGCAATATTTAAAATTTTTTTTCTTAATGTTTTTTTTTTTTTAATTTTAATAATGGAAAAAGTCTTCTTCCAGAAACTACCCTTGCAAAAAAATTAATTTGGGATAAACAAATAAAATAACTCTTAAACTATTTGACCGATCAATTTAAAATTTTAATCATATTTTAAGTACTACAAGGCACAGCATTCTATCAAATATAAATGTTATAAGTTAAATTTTAAAAAAGTTATTAAAATTTATATAAAACCAAAATTTTTGACTTATTTTGCAACTTCACAAGCAACAAATAAGGATAGAAACATTTAGAAAACGCCATTTTAAAGGTTTTTATATGACTTAAGAGTTTCTTCCCTTTTAAAATTTGTTTAAAAGGCTTCACTTTTTGCTGATGGACGAAAAAAGCAAAAATTTTCCGTTTTTTGACCTTAAATCATTAATAACTAATTAAGTCCAAAAAATCGACTGCAGGAAACATATAGGTTTTTGTTACAGAGGTCCATACTACTCAAAACAACTCTCGTTTGCCTGGCCGGACGAGTGTCAAAAACAAGGTACTTTTTTTGCTTATTTCCCTGGCCTAAAAGCCATACTCGTGCACATACGTTAACACATACATACAAAATTAAAAAAAAGAATATAAAGAAACCAAAACCTAGAGATAAGGTTAATACTATTAGAAGAAGTAATGTTAAACTTAACGTTTTTTGGGTTAAACAGCGTCGATTATCATTGCGCCGAGCTTTCGGCATCCTCTTTGATGACTTCTTTAGGGCTTTAGAAGTCTCAGTCTCCCAAGCTTCCAGACGCTACTACTCTAATTACTGATCAATGCACTACTGTTACTGTGATAATAAAAATAAAAATAAAAACGTTTATTGCCTTAAAAAATATATTTACATGTCAAAATTAAAAAATTTTTGCCTTCTGTCTTCGGCGTACCGCTTTTGCACCGCCAGCGTTTGTTGTTTCTTCCTCTCGGCTCCTGGATTTTCCTTGGTGGTGTCCTCGTCTGCTTCTGTAGGTACTTGTATCGGCAAACGTACCTACTTCCCTGCATGCCTGGTTTTCTAGACCCTGATCAGGTGGTCGATCAGTCTATGGGTGGATCTAAATATCCTCTGGATCCTGTTCTTCTCGAGGATATCCCTGGTCTTACGTAGTCTTCGTGTGGCCTGTTGAAGAACCACCTGGTTCTGTTCTCGGCCACCTCCCTTAGTGGCGTGTATCCTAATCTGTTCCTAATCGTCGCGTTGGTAACTCTATCCTTCCATGATGCTCCGTCGATGATTCGGTAGCATGATGTCTCAGTTGCTTCTAACTTTTTCCAGTGTGATTCCGCAATGGAGCTCCACACTGGTACTGCATACAGAATCACCGACCTAACATATGCTTGGTAGAGCTGAATTTTCTTCGCCTTTGAAAGTCGACTGGACCTAAAAATGAAAGGAAGTATTAGTTTTTTAGCTGTATTAGCTTTTACCTTTGTTTTTTGTGTATGCACCCGGAAGTTGAGTCTTCTGTCGAGGTGGACTCCTAAGTATTTGACCGTCTCTGATTCCTGAATTCTGTTGCCTCCTACTGTGATCTCGTTCCGTGGTGGTCGTTTATCCTGGCTGAATATGATGAACTGCGTCTTTTCGGCGTTGATCTTGATTTTCCAATTTTGGGCGTAGTCCGTGATTTTTTCCAGGTGGTTCTCCATGTCATCTATGATTCTTTCTTCGTCTTTTCCGGATGCATACACTGCTGTGTCGTCTGCATACAGGGCTGTAGAAGTCCTTGGATCTGTTGGAAGGTCTGAAACAAAAATGTTATATAATATAGGTGATAAGATGCTGCCCTGAGGCATTCCTTCCTGGATTTCTTGGATCGTCGACCTCTTTTGATCAGCTGAAACTTGGAATGTTCTATTGGATAGATACATGTCGCAGATGTTGATGAGGTAGTGTGGAAGTCTAGCCTTGTCCATCTTGAAGATTAGTGCCTTCTTCCAAACCGTGTCGTATGCTTTCTATATGTCCAGTATGGCTAATCCTGTCTTCTGTGTCCTGTTGAATTTTATCTTCGTGTCGCTGATAATCCTTCCTAGTTGAAGTTCGCAGTTTCTTTCTTTTCTGAAACCGAACTGGTCTTCTTGGATAATTTTTCTTCTTTCTGTGTGCTTCACCAGTCTCTTGTAGATGATTTTTTCTAAAATTTTTCCCATCGTTTCCAGGAGTGATATGGGTCTGTAGCTTTCCGGTCTTCTTCCATCTTTCCTTGGCTTCAGAAGAGGTATGATCTTGGCGTGTTTCCAGTTGTTCGGAAAATGTCCTTTTTCCAGGCAGTATTTGAAGATATAGTACAGCTGTACTATGATCTTCTTCGGAAGTTCCTTAAGGGTGATGTTGTGGATTCCTTCTTGTCATGGTGCTCTGCTTCCTTTCAGCTTCCTGATGATTTTCGCAACTTCGCTTGGGCTGGTATGGTCTTCCTCGTCTATTTGGAACTCGTTCCTTCTTCTGATCCTGTTGTATTCTTGTTTAACTTGCCTCCTTGTTCTTGCATCCGACATATCCTGGTTTTGTCTGTGTGTGGCTGTCATCTTCCTTGATATTGCATCTACTTTTTCTTGGGTGTCGTAGTGTGTTCCCTTGTTGTCTATGATTTGTGGCATCTTTGTTGCTGTGAACAGAGGACGGTTCATTTATATAGACGATAGTGACGTTGTTTTGGTAAAAGTTGGCGTGGGGGTTAGCATTATATTTTTATGTTTTTGAAGGAACAATGACGCTTGTGTGATCAAGCAATTACCTTGTTACCCCAATATTTATATTTTGTGGTTTAAAGTTAAAGGTTAGATACACTTGTGAAGATATTGCTTCATTATCCTAGGATTAATGTTTTTGGTTAATATTGTGATAATTGTTCCGACATGACGAATTGATGAGAAGATATAAATATGATATCTTTTTATCCCGAATTTTTAAATAAACTGTTTAGTTGATAATAGATGTTTACATTTTGATTTAAATTTCTGAGTTAAATTGCGAAATGGTACCGGCGGTCCCACTCATTTTAAGATAGTTTTATTTTATTGATTTTCATTGTTTTTAAGTAATCATCTGTGTTACGTCCCTCCACATATATACTCAGTTTTTATTAATAATTTTATTATTTTATCTTTATATTTTTATTCTTTACTTAACGTGTGTGTATGCCTTGTCATCGTAAATTAATACGGACCTGTACAGTTCCCCTCCTAGTCTTAAGGGAGCAAGCTACGGGGCGAGACGCATATTTCAATCTTAGTTTAGAGATAGTCCTGTATAAATCGTCGCGCTAAACACTCCAGTATTTGTCTAACTAGTACCCTGACCACGTGACATTGTGAGAAGATTTTGTTCCCGAATCGCCCAGTGCACCGAGGAAGAAGAAGAAGTATCCATCAACATCACAGGTACCGTAATTTGATTGCATACACACATAGTATTTATATTAATTGATAAATTTACCTATAACTTATTTTCATATTAAAATTGAGCCAGCACCTAAATAAACATTATGAGTGAGTATTTCTCTTATAGAACTTAAATTCAATCAATCTGTTTTGTTTAAAATTGTATTATAATTAGGATTAGTATTATTAATGTGGTAGTTTGGCGCACATAATATTGGCAAATGAGTTACTCATTTATTTTGTTATTCTCATATTTTTTGATTGCCTATTTGTTATCATTATTTCGTATTTTGTTTTTTATTTAAGAATGAACCAACGCAGCAAAAGCCTTGTGCTACTTTCTCTTTCAACTGGCAATGAAAATTTGAACGAAGATTTAAAGCTAGCGAAATCTACAAGGATACCATATTCTAAAACAAAAACTACATAGTCTCATAATACAAATTCCGAGATTTAAGTATCACCATCCAGCCTAGATTACCCAACGACAACTATTCCAGAGCAGGATAATAATACTTTCGAGAACCCCGGTAACTATCCGTCAATTTTGTTTGCCATTCATGAAACGTGTGAACAAGATGATATTGACTTCCAAATAGGCGAATTCTCCGGCATTGATTCAGGATATGAATACAGACCTGGCCCCCGTTTAAAATCGTCTTTATCCAGTAGCTCTAGTAGCAATTCTAACAGTTCCAGTTATACTCTTGCAGAAAACAATAATTTTAATAATGAGAGTCTTGTTCACAATGATAATCCAACAACCTGGATAAATAATGTTGATCAGCTATTGAAAACTCTGGTCAAACATATATCTCAGTAAAGACCATAACAATGGGAACTACATGTACCTCAAAATATTGGTTGTCCTGTGATGCAAAATTTTCTGAACAAAAATGGACTGAAATATTTGAGTCGTACTAGAAGGTGGAAAGTACAGAGAGGCAACGGGGTTGTTTAAGCACTTGTGCAAGACCACTAGAATGTGCTTACCGCCCCATAAAGATTAATAAAAGGTCAAACAAAAAAAAACAGTGCATATTACTTGCTTAATAACAATAAAGAGATCCTCATCTGTAAAGCTTTTTTGATCAACACTCTGGGTATCACACGGATTATTATCGACGGCAAAGCCCACAATGATAGCTTGTTCCGCTTGATCAAGAACACACGGAAAACAATGTACCTACATGTAAATAGTTAAGTTCTGTGGATAATCGCAATGACAATGTTAAACTCTCCCGGTTAATTTGGAATCGGGACGATTGTTCAAGTTTAGGCGTTAAGAAAATGTTTGTCATTAAAAAGTCTGATTAATAAAAAAGTTACTAAGTAGAATTTAGAAATTTTGTAACACTTTTTGAATATTCTAATAAATATTTTTTTTAGAAATGTATGATTTCCTGATTTATTTGTTTTGACAAATTACCGATAAATTATTTTCTAGACCCATAACTTCTGCGAGGGTAGACATTTTTAAATGTATATATTTTTATAATAGTAATTAGTGAGATGTTTGGTTTTATTTTTAAATAAAGGATAAAGTAGTAGTTTAAATATAATCATTTTATTTTGTAGTCGAGAAGAACTATACAGTGTAGTGGTATTACCTTGTGGTGACCTTGGCGAAACGTCGTCAAAATAATTGTTTTTCTCAAAACCGAAATTATTCAACGAGGAGTCAAAAACGGAAAACCACAATATATATATATATATATATATATATATATATATATATATATATATATATATATATATATATATATATGTATATATATATATATATATATATATATATATATATATATATATATATATATATATTTCTAAAGTATTCAACTAGTGAATTCAGAGGTTTAATCGGTCATTCAGGTTGGCAAATAAAAAAAGAATTCAACTACTTCATAAGTTTATCGAAGACGTTTCGCTTTATATTTCTAAAGCTTCATCAGTTCTCTAAAATATAACAAATGACATAGAGTTTATAAGAAATACAGATGTTTATAGTTCATAACTTACAACTCAATATGTAGTATATTATCGATGTTATCATATATCTACTGTACACTTTACTCATTATTTAAAACTAACTTAACCAAAAAAGAAAAAACAAAAAACAAAAAACAACACACAAACTTTGCCGAAAATAATGTTCATATTCGTAGATATGAATATTTAAAAAATTTTAAACGAACATTTGGCTTCATTTAGATGGTTCTCCGCTGAAGACCAACAAAGTTCTGATTTATTGCAATCTAGCAAACAACTTGACGCGATACCGAAAATTTTTTTATTTAAGGGCCATGTGTCACCAAATTCCAAGGTTTGAGACAATTATGAACTTCTACAGGGGACATTGCATAATTAGTTGGACGGGTGGAATTTGTATGGCGGAAATATTTTGATATCTTATTTTTAATTTATGTTTTAATGAAACTTGGAAATAGGGGATGATTTTGTTATTATTTTGAATGGAAAATACGCCAACTTTTAACTGAAGAATACTTGGTATCATTTATTTCGTAAGATGAGAGAGTGGTAAACCTGGCTCAAATTGTCGATGTCGGTTCTTTTGTTTATTGCCGATAAGTTCTTGAGGATCTCACACATTTCAATAAAGGAGCGTTTCTGATGGTTGTTTTGTTTCGCCAGTATTTTGGTATTTGTGAAATCAATGTGATGTTTAGTGGAAATGGCGTGTTGTGCAAGGGCACAAGAGGGTTTGGAAAGTCTGATGTCACTTTTGTGTGAAGTTATACGCCCTAGAAGAGATCGACTAGTCTGGCCAATGTAGCAGGAGTTACATTCTGAACAGGGTATCTGATAGACAACATTAGTGTGCTCTAACGAGCTTAGTGGAGTTTTAGACTTGGAGAATAACTTTCCAATGGTTTTAGTATTTTTTAGGGATATTTTGACGGGTAAGTTTTTGAATAGTTTAGTAAGCTTGTTCGTAATTTGTAAGAAATAGGGAAGAGAAGCATATTTTGTGGCTGGTTTTGGGGTTAACGGGGAAATGTTCGTCTGTATGCTATTGGATATGGAGGCTAGTATTGCACCGTTAGGTGCTTCCGAAATAGAATGACCATAGCTTTTAGAGAAAAGATATCTGTTGATGATGGATATGGGGTAAGAGTTATAAATGAGAATGGATTTGAGTAAATCCAAAGATTCCCTCTTGTACCGCGTATGGGTCAACGTGTGTACTCTAAAGCTAAGAGCTTGTACAAGGTTATGTTTGTATCTTATTGGGTGTGTAGAGTGGTAATTTAAGAACCGGTTGCTCGCCATGTCTTTCCTGTACCACGTAGTGCCCAATGTGTTACTATGTGTGCGTATGATTCGCATATATAAAAACGGTATGATGTTATCAACCTCCAATTCACAAGTAAATTGCAGGTGAGGATCAACGCTATTGAAGACTGATAAGGTGCTTAAAATCTTATCAGGTGGTGTTGCTAGGATCAAGTCGTCGACATAACGCTTTACAAAGGGAACCTGAAAATCTAACTTACTGATACTCTCATTGATAAGGTCATCTAGTACGAAATTAACTAGAATGGGGGAAGTGGACGATCCCATGGGAGTTCCAAAGATTTGGCGATAATATTTGTCATTAAATATTAGATAATTGGTGTCAAACGTCAGTTTTAATAGTTCCGAGAATATTTCCCATGATACTGGACTGTGTGGTTGGATTTCATTCCAATGGTTCCGGAGTGACGTGACGACGCTGGAGAGTGGGAGGTTAGAAAACAGTGATACTACGTCGAAGCTTACTAAGACATATTCTCTTGGTAACTGATAATTATTGATAAATTCACTGAACTGGAAAGAGTCTACTATGTTAAACTCGTTCTTATAGTTGTATGCTTGTGAAAGAATGTCCGTTAGGAATTGGGCTACATTAATGTTAGGAGCGTTTATTGACGATAGTATAGGACGCATACTCAGTTGGGGCTTATGGATTTTAGGAAGACAATAGAACCTGGGGGCGTTGCCATTATAGTTATGGAGGGATTTGGCTAGTTTATCATCGATGATTTTTTTATTTTTTAGTTCAGTGATGAATTTATTTATTTTATTTGTGTAAGTTGAGGTGGGATTGCGGAGAAGTGGCTGATAATATTTATTATCATCTAGAAGTTGTTGGCTCAGGTTTAAGTACTGCTCTCTTATCATTAGTACTGTTGCATTGCCTTTGTCACTGGTTAATACCATCAGGTCAGGGTGTTCTTTAAGGAATGTGGACGTTTGTCTATAGACATCATCTATATCCGAGCTGGCATAGGGAGGTTTATGTGAAAAGTTGGTGAGAATATTATTAGCAGATGATCTTAATTCGAGGAGTTCATTGGCTTCCGAATGTGAAAGTATGTTTTCTATGTCAGCTACGAAATTACATACGGAATAATCGTTAAACGAGGGTTGTAATCCGAACTTAGGTCCAAGAGATAGAAGTTTTAAGATATTTCTAGGGATTTGGATGTTTGTGAGATTTTTAATCCATTTATCGTGAAATGGTAGACGACTGAAAGGAGTGGACCCTAGATTATTTAATTTTGTTTGGAGGTGAGATAAAGAATTGTTTAGAAAGAACGTATATTTTTTGAGAAGAGAAGTTTCATATTGATCCAAAATGTTGGAAGGTAGGAGAGGTTCAAGTTGGATGAATATGTTTGACATTTGTCGATGAATGAATGCTATATCGGAATGTACCGAGGAAATGTGGAAGTTCAATAATCGTGCTCTTACCTGTGTGTTGATGGCATCCGCTCTTCTTTTTAATTTGTTGGATAGTGTTCCCATGGTGGACTGCATCAGGTGGTCGGTGCGATCATTTAAGAACCTTGGGTATCTCTTCGTCTTCCTGCATTGAATCAGGAAGGTCTTTTTTGCTTCAGTTCTCGCCAGTTTTTCATTAAGTTTGCTCCATCTCTTGAGTAGTAATGTACAGTTTAAGCCATATTTTCGTTTGATGCTCACGAAAAAACCCTCTGTATAAGTAGACATTGTAAAAACTACGACCGTCAATTTATATTTCTAAAGTATTCAACTAGTGAATTCAGAGGTTTAATTGGTCATTCAGGTTGGCAAATAAAAAAAGAAGTCAACTACTTCATAAGTTTATCGAAGACGTTTCGCTTTATATTTCTAAAGCTTCATCAGTTCTCTAAAATATAACAAATGACATAGAGTTTATAAGAAATACAGATGTTTATAGTTCATAACTTACAACTCAATATGTAGTATATTATCGATGTTATCATATATCTACTGTACACTTTACTCATTATTTAAAACTAACTTAACTAAAAAAGAAAAAACAAAAAACAAAAAACAACACACAAACTTTGCCGAAAATAATGTTCATATTCGTAGATATGAATATTTAAAAAATTTTAAACGAACATTTGGCTTCATTTAGATGGTTCTCCGCTGAAGACCAACAAAGTTCTGATTTATTGCAATCTAGCAAACAACTTGACGCGATACCGAAAATTTTTTTATTTAAGGGCCATGTGTCACCAAATTCCAAGGTTTGAGACAATTATGAACTTCTACAGGGGACATTGCATAATTAGTTGGACGGGTGGAATTTGTATGGCGGAAATATTTTGATATATTATTTTTAATTTATGTTTTAATGAAACTTGGAAATAGGGGATGATTTTGTTATTATTTTGAATGGAAAATACGCCAACTTTTAACTGAAGCATACTTGGTATCATTTATTTCGTAAGATGAGAGAGTGGTAAACCTGGCTCAAATTGTCGATGTCGGTTCTTTTGTTTATTGCCGATGAGTTCTTGAGGATCTCACACATTTCAATAAAGGAGCGTTTCTGATGGTTGTTTTGTTTCGCCAGTATTTTGGTATTTGTGAAATCAATGTGATGTTTAGTGGAAATGGCGTGTTGTGCAAGGGCACAAGAGGGTTTGGAAAGTCTGATGTCACTTTTGTGTGAAGTTATACGCCCTAGAAGAGATCGACTAGTCTGGCCAATGTAGCAGGAGTTACATTCTGAACAGGGTATCTGATAGACAACATTAGTGTGCTCTAACGAGCTTAGTGGAGTTTTAGACTTGGAGAATAACTTTCCAATGGTTTTAGTATTTTTTAGGGATATTTTGACGGGTAAGTTTTTGAATAGTTTAGTAAGCTTGTTCGTAATTTGTGGGAAATAGGGAAGAGAAGCATATTTTGTGGCTGGTTTTGGGGTTAACGGGGAAATGTTCGTCTGAATGCTATTGGATATGGAGGCTAGTATTGCACCGTTAGGTGCTTCCGAAATAGAATGACCATAGCTTTTAGAGAAAAGATATCTGTTGATGATGGATATGGGGTAAGAGTTATCAATGAGAATGGATTTGAGTAAATCCAAAGATTCCCTCTTGTACCGCGTATGGGTCAACGTGTGTACTCTAAAGCTAAGAGCTTGTACAAGGTTATGTTTGTATCTTATTGGGTGTGTAGAGTGGTAATTTAAGAACCGGTTGCTCGCCATGTCTTTCCTGTACCATGTAGTGCCCAATGTGTTACTATGTGTGCGTATGATTCGCATATCCAAAAACGGTATGCTGTTATCAACCTCCAATTCACAAGTAAATTGCAGGTGAGGATCAACGCTATATATATATATATATATATATATATATATATATATATATATATATATATATATATATATATATATATATATATATTGTTATGATGTGTTTTTTGTTTGAATGATGAGCAATGAGTATTTTTAATAATATAATATATAGGGTTTTTATCGCGGTTCTCAAAGAATTAGCTTGTAAGTACTTTTTTAAATTATCTTTATTATAACTATTATGAAACACACATATATATCTAACCTAGCCAATGTAAATTTAAAATAAACTATCTTTAAATTGATGTTCTTATAAAACTAATTAAATTCTATAGACAATGTTAAATTTAAACAAACTATCTTCAAAATTGAAATTGTTATAACACTAACTAAATTATATTAACAAAATGTTGTACCTTTCTTTCACTGAATGCCTAAATGAACTGTTTTCCACTATATATATTCTAATCACCACTGAAAGTCTTCGTACTTCGGTTATCCTTGTATTTGTGAAATTTCTTTTTCCAATTATCAGCTTCTACCAATTTAAGATATATTTTTCTTCACCAGCATTTATATACCACCAAGCAAACCAGCAAACAGCATTTATATTTATTCTTCTTTTCAATATACCAATATCCAATTATTATAAGTTGATTTTTATACTAATCTCCAACCATAACATAATTTAATTTCTTCCAATATACCTTTTTTAATTATATTAAACAATTGGACTATTTGTACTTGATTCACTGACTCCAACTAACTTTCATATTTCTTACTAAACTTTTCTGACTGACTTCTTGAAAATTCTGAACAATTTACTACACTAACTAAATGTGTCTACTAACTTTCATAATGAACTGGCCTGACTTCTGACTAAAAACTCCCATCTTGAATCCAAATCACGGGTATTTATATCCTTTTGGATATTCTAGAACCATCTGGTAAGAGATCATGTTCCAATTTGTTCTATTTCTTCGATATGGATGTTCTCGAAAAAATATCTGTTCCATCCACCGACATAATCATTATTCCAGAATATTCGACCGTAAACAATGGTCACACTCTGCACTGTGGAGAATTCGTTAATGTTCCATTGATAATTTTGTTGACATTTAGGCTTTTCAGATCAGAATAAACATTTAAATCATTAAATATATATAAATTAAACATTTTAAACTAACATTATTATTATAACCCCACTTATATTCGTATTATGATTAATTTCTATCTGTCAATTTACTGTATAGTTGGTTGCCTATGCACATGGCTCACTTAAATATATTTACAACATTAAAATACAACTTTTTACACTTATTATATGCTAATTTATTAAAAATGCCCTCACATAAATATATTTTTATTAAATTCTCTAGTATATAACTTATTTAAAATAATCAAATACTTTTTTATATCTAATATTATGTAGTATATAACTTATAAATTAATTTTTTTAAACAATATTATTTCAAACACCCCAAAATTAAATTTAAAATAAATAATTTACTTATTATTTTTTTAAATATTAATTTTCTTATCCACATACCTTAGTAATTATAATAAATGAAATAATTTAATTTCCTATTTTAATTGTTCTATCAAATACATCCCTGTTCGCTGTCTATGTCAAACTGTCATGTCAAATAAAGTTTGTGTGTTGTTTTATTGTGTTTACATTTTACAATGGATGTTAAGATACAAATCTAGGAATTATTTCCATTCAACAGGCTTTCATCCATATAAATTGGTAAGTTTTATACTTTATTATATTAGAAAGACATTTATAAAATCAATTTTGTATCTAACCCCCAAATTATGATTTTTAGGGTACAAAATAATTTCCATATATACAAAATTCAACAAGTATGATGTCAAATTGATTCACAACAAAGAAATCTACCATCTATGTATGAAATGGATCTATCAGTAAGTTATTAGTGTTATTATATTTGTGTTAAAGGTATAGAAAACATTATTCAATCTCTTCATGATATTGAAAAATGTCATTAATATGAAACATGCCTCTTAGTCTGTTCTCTGCATCTATTAACACATAACTATTTAGTCCATTCTGATTTCCAATTCTATATGGACCTTCAAACATTGGTTGTAATTTCTTACAACGATTTTCTTTAACATTACTTTTTCTAAGTGAACGAATTAACACTTGGTCTCCTTTTTGAAATGTGATTGGTTTTTTTATATTTCGATTTTGTCTTCTGATATATTTTTCAGCTTTCCTCCTACTTCGGTTATTCACTTTCTGCATTACTTGTTCTAACATATCCTGATTATATTCACTAATCCACTTTCTGTTTCCTATATGGCCAAACATTAAATATTCTGGTACTTCCTCTGTATTCAAATTATGTGTATTATTTAAAAAATATTCTACTTGTGGTATATGTTGCTGCCAAGTTTCATGTTGGTTTTGGCACAGTATCCTTAAATATTTTATAACTTCTTTAATATATCTTTCTGCAGGATTTGCCTGAGGATGTCTGATACTTGTAAAATGAATGTTGATTCCCTTTTTCTCACAAAATGTCCGAAATTTTTGGTTGTTAAAATATGTAGCATTATCTATTATGCAATTTCTAAATGGTCCTATTTCTTCGAAAAATTGATTAATATATAATTTTAATGTTTTAACATTTGTTCTAAAGCAGGGATATAGTTTAATAAATTTTGTATATAAATCAACTATCACTAGTATATGCTTTTTTCCTGTTGGACTGAGAACTAAATTTGAAATAAAATCCATGGAAACTGTATTTAGTTTTTCATATACAACATTAGATTTATATGTGTTCTGGTTTTTGAAATTCTTTTCTTTGTTTAGTTGACATATTGGGCATTGGGTAGTAATTTCTTTTGCTATACTTATGTCATTCTTTGCAAAATAATTGTCCCTAAATAGCATCCATAGCTTTCTTGAACCAATATGCATATAATTGTTATGTAAATTTTTCAATATTTTCTTTGCTAAAGTTCTAGTTATTACATATACTTCTATGCCATTTATTATTTTATAATATACCCCATCTTTCCTAAGGACTTTTTGTTTTTCACTCAAATTGATCTGATCTCTTATAATTTCTTCTTTAGAATATAATCCAGTACTTTCTACTAATTGATTTAATCCAATTTTTATTGTTCGCTGCCCTTTTTGTGGTATATTTTCTAACCTTGATAAAGCATCTGCCACTATATTGGATTTTCCAGAAATGTATTTGATTTCAAAGCAGTATTCACTAAGTATTAGACTCCACCGATGTATTCTACTGTTTCCATATTTGTTATTTAATATAGACGTTAAAGCTTGGTGATCTGTTTCTATTGTAAATTCATTACCCAACAAATAAAATCTTAATTTTGTGACACAGTGTATTATACTTGCTAGTTCTAATTCTGAAACTGAGTAACCCTTTTCATGTGGCTTTGTAATTCTTGAAATGAATTGTATTGGGTATTCGACCCCATCATGTATTTGTAATAATACCCCTGATAATCTCTCTATTGATGCATCTGTTCTTAATATGAATGGCTGTGTGTAGTCAGGATAGTATATTTTCAAATTTGACAGAAAAATGTTTTTAATTTCTTGGAATGCTAGTTCTCTTCTCTGATCCCATCTCCATTTTACACCTTTTCTCAGTAGTTCAAGTAATGGAATTTCTTTTATACTTAGATCTGGTATCATCCTTTTATAATAATTAATTATTCCAATAAATCCTCTTAAAGTTCTTAAATTGTGTGGTGTTTTATATTCCTGAATGACTTGTGTCCGTTCTGGATCCATTTCGATTCCCTTAGTGTTAAGTTTATAACCTAGATATATGACTTCTTTTTGAAAAAATGTACATTTTTCTTGATTTATTTTTAGTCCAACTTTGTCTAATCTGTTTATTATAATTTTTAGGTGTTTCTCATGATCTTCAGCCGTTTTAGAAAAAATTAAGATATCATCAATGTAGTGAATTACAAAATGTTCATATTGATCCAAAATATCATGAAGACATCTACATAGAGCACTGCAAGATGATTGAAGTCCAAATGGTACTACTTTGAATTGATATACTACTCCATCTATCTGAAATCCTGTATACTGTCTACTTTTTCTTTCTAAAGGTATTAACCAAAAACTATGCTGTAAATCGATTTTAGTGAAAAATGACATTCCTGTAATTCTTCCTAGTATTCAATCTATACTCATTGGTGCTTCAAATTGCTTTTCAGTAATCTTGTTAATATTCCTTGCATCCAAACATAACCTGATTTCACCTGATCTTTTTCGTACTACTACTATGGGGTTAATAAAACGTGTGTCTGCCTTCTCAATGATCCCATCTTCTAACATATTATTAATTGTTTTGTTTACTTCTTCTCTGTATTTATATGGTATTGGGTATGATTTTGTTTTAAAATCTTTTTCTTCTTTAACTTTTATACTATGGATATAATTTTGTGCAATTCTATTTTCTCTATTGACAAGTCCCTTGTGTTGCTGCAATATGGAAATGACTATTGATTTATATTCTTCAGGGCAATTTAAAACTTTTATCACATCTTCTTCTTTACAAAGAAAATTATTCTTCATTATGTACTCATTATTCCTTGCTTCCAATTTTACGCACTCCGCCTCGTAGGCATCCATCTGCTTAAAATTTCCATTCCTTAAATATTCACTACAATAATTATTCTTTACATTCTTTTGGGACATTTCCCTATCATCAAAATACATTTCTTCTTCATAAACATCATTATTTTCTTTTAATAATATCCTATCAACTCTTATTCCTTCTTCCACCTCATCTTTCTGCATAAATTTAATTATTTGCCCTTCCAAAGTTACCATTTTTTCTTCAAAATCTATCTTTACTTTCTTCTTTTCCAATTCATCATTTCCCATTAATATATCAACACATAAATCCTTGACAATAAATCCTTGCATATTAATTTCTTTATTAAGAATATTAATTTTAAAATTAGCTAGTTTATCAATTTCACCCAACTTCTTATTATTTGCACCAACAATTTTAATTTTTGGAATCTTTATTATATCTGATAATTTTAATGTATTAAAAATAAAATTCTCCCAGACTAAAGTACTTTCTGAACCAGTATCTATCATAATCTTAATCATTTTATTTTTGGCCAAAGCATTTATATAGATTAAATTAATAGATTCAATAATTTTCTCTTCATCTAAAGAAATAAATTCAGAAGGTTTTTCATAATAGCAATGGCCTAACTTGTAATTCAGAACGTTTACTGCACAAAATTTTGATTATTAGAATTGTCAGATTGTATCTGACCACTTGGATCTGATGTCCTATGTCTTTCCCTACTATGACTTCTACTCACATTTTCTTGCCTTGTACTATTTCGTTCCCTGTCTTCGCAGCTCCTATTCCTTTGTACACAATTTACCTGTCTGTTATAGTTAGGTCGCTCTGTATTTCTTCTATTGTTAAAATCTTGTCTATTATTATTAGTACTGTTATTAAAATGTTGTCTATTATAACTAGTATTGTTATTAAAATTCTGTCTATTTTGATTACTGTTATTATTATTAAATTTTTGTAAATTATCACCATACCTAGTGTTATTGTTATATGATTGTCTATATTGTTGATTATCATTTTTATTATATTGAAAGTTATTATTGTTTTTTCTGTTGTTATTATTACTTGTCATATTGCCTCTTTGTATTCTTTGAATAAAATTAATAAAACTATCTATTGTTTGAATATTTTGTACAGTTACTGTTTGCACAACATCAACATCAAAATGTCTAGATACATTTTAAGACTGTTTCATCCTCTCTAAGTGGTGGTTCTAAATATTTTGCAACTGTTATCAATTTCAATGCATAATCTAACATATTTGATTTTAAATTTTGATTATACTTTCCAAAATATAGAATTTCTCTAAACTTGGCTTGCTCTAGTTCACCCCAATAATAATTTAAAAATTTATTTTCAAATGTTTGAAAATTATCTAAATCATTCTCAATACTAGCAAACCAAGTTGCTGCATTGTCATTTAATGTCATTCTAATATAATCTTTAATATCATTAATATTATTCACAAATCTTAATTTATGTTTTAAACTATTTATATATACCCTAGGATGCAAATTTTTTATATTACCAGTGAATTTAATCCCAGTCTCATTTGTTAAATTTAAGTAAGGTCTCCCTATGTCTCTCATTTGTGAAATATCATCTATTCTCTGTTCCACATTTCTTATTTGATTACTATTTATTTGGATATTTTGTTGTATATCGTCTAATTTTTCTTCTGCGTTTCTCCTGTCTTCGTTAATTTTTACTTCTAAGTTACATTTCTGCAACTCTATTTTCTGTTCTATATCTATTTTATTATCTTGAATAATCCTCTTTACTTCTGTCCTCTCATTGTCTATCCTTTTCTTGTAGTCATTCCGTATACTTTTTATTTCATTTGCTACTTTTTTCTCTGCAGTTTCAAGTTTTTTATCCATTTGTTTTTCTATTTGTTTTACAATTTTATTATTATTATCTTCTATTTTCTTTTCTAATTTTCTATAATTCTCTTCTAATTTCTGTTCCATTTTTTTCATGTCTTCTTTGACTTCTTTTGAATTCTCTTCCAATTTTTTTATGTCTTCTTTGAGTTCTTTTGAATTCTCTTCCAATTTTTTTATGTCTTCTTTGATTTCTTTTGAATTCTCTTCCATTTTTTTCATGGCTTCTTTGATTTGTTTTGAATTATCTTCCATTGTCTTGTTCATCTGCATTATTAATGACATCAAAGTTGCCATATTGACATTTTCCTCTCTTTCTGGATTCATTTCTGCAGTATCTTGTGGAACTTGAACTAAACTCTCCTCTTGTATAGGTTGTGTTTCTACTTCCACATCTTCTTCATTCTTTTTGCTTCTTGTACCTTTCTTTCCTTGAGACATTTTGAGACTTTACTTGTTCAAATATAATTAAAATTAAAATCTATAATTTTTTCTTTCTAATGAAAATTAATTTAATTATATGAGAGCACTTATCTTTCCAAACTAATTCTTTTAAATAGAGAGCCACCGCGTTGGGTGCCAAAATTGTTATGATGTGTTTTTTGTTTGAATGATGAGCAATGAGTATTTTTAATAATATAATATATAGGGTTTTTATCGCGGTTCTCAAAGAATTAGCTTGTAAGTACTTTTTTAAATTATCTTTATTATAACTATTATGAAACACACATATATATCTAACCTAGCCAATGTAAATTTAAAATAAACTATCTTTAAATTGATGTTCCTATAAAACTAATTAAATTCTATAGACAATGTTAAATTTAAACAAACTATCTTCAAAATTGAAATTGTTATAACACTAACTAAATTATATTAACACAATTTTGTACCTTTCTTTCACTGAATGCCTAAATGAACTGTTTTCCACTATATATATTCTAATCACCACTGAAAGTCTTCGTACTTCGGTTATCCTTGTTTTTGTGAAATTTCTTTTTCCAATTATCAGCTTCTACCAATTTAAGATATATTTTTCTTCACCAGCATTTATATACCACCAAGCAAACCAGCAAACAGCATTTATATTTATTCTTCTTTTCAATATACCAATATCCAATTATTATAAGTTGATTTTTATACTAATCTCCAACCATAACATAATTTAATTTCTTCCAATATACCTTTTTTAATTATATTAAACAATTGGACTATTTGTACTTGATTCACTGACTCCAACTAACTTTCATATTTTTTACTTAACTTTTCTGACTGACTTCTTGAAAATTCTGAACAATTTACTACACTAACTAAATGTGTCTACTAACTTTCATAATGAACTGGCCTGACTTCTGACTAAAAACTCCCATCTTGAATCCAAATCACGGGTATTTATATCCTTTTGGATATTCTAGAACCATCTGGTAAGAGATCATGTTCCAATTTGTTCTATTTCTTCGATATGGATGTTCTCGAAAAAATATCTGTTCCATCCACCGACATAATCATTATTCCAGAATATTCGACCGTAAACAATGGTCACACTCTGCACTCTGGAGAATTCGTTAATGTTCCATTGATAATTTTGTTGACATTTAGGCTTTTCAGATCAGAATAAACATTTAAATCATTAAATATATATAAATTAAACATTTTAAACTAACATTATTATTATAACCCCACTTATATTCGTATTATGATTAATTTCTATCTGTCAATTTACTGTATAGTTGGTTGCCTATGCACATGGCTCAAATATATTTACAACATTAAAATACAACTTTTTACACTTATTATATGCTAATTTATTAAAAATGCCCTCACATAAATATATTTTTATTAAATTCTCTAGTATATAACTTATTTAAAATAATCAAATACTTTTTTATATCTAATATTATGTAGTATATAACTTATAAATTAATTTTTTTAAACAATATCATTTCAAACATATATATATATATATATATATATATATATATATATATATATATATATATATATATATATATATATATATATATATATATATATATATATAAGAAGAAAGAAGTACTTGTGACTCGTTTGGAACAAATATATAACTATTTTGGATGGGTTGGAGTCAATAAAAGGGCTATTGGTTAACTATTTTTTTAATCTCGAGCTTTCAATTGTGTTTACAATTATTATCAAGAGCTAAAAAAGATAAAATATCTTACAAGGTTGAACTAAAAAGAAAAAACAATTTTTTGTTAACTTACCAAATAAAAATTAGTTTAGTAAGTAAAAATTACTGCTAATACATCTTCAAAATATTTAATATAAAAATGTTTTAATCTAATAAATGTTTCTCCGAAAATTTTTATAATTTTGAATACATTTTTTTTAATACAAAAATAATTGAATTTATAAATGAGTTAAAATAGCAACCAATTACAAATAAGCCTCAATGTCATAAATGCCAACATAAAATTTTTATTTTTGACAATTATATTGCCAAAAGTAAAATTTCGTTTAAACATTCTTTTTTGTTTAGTAACAAAAAGAAGAAGATTTATTCACCGTTGACAGATGTCTGAAAGAATGTAACAGATATATGGAAAATTAAATATGACATTTTACAAGTTTTATATATAAATCATAAAGAAAGAATATAATTATAAATTTTGCTTAAATTTTGAATTTCTGACCTTTTGTTTAAATTATTATCACTTTTGCTAATACAAACCATTTCCAAAAAAGTCCTTTTCAATTTATTACTTTCATTAATATTGACATTAAAAATTCACTTTTATGATTACCAAAATTTGATATAATGTATTGAATTGATTGAAAATGTGCCTTCACATCCCATTACAAAAATATTTAATTAATTAAAAATAAACTTCCTAAGAAACCAATTAACCTTCTAATGATTTACGAAGTACATAACAAACAAACTAGGTATACAGCAATTTTATTAGCACCTTAGTAATCTTGTTAATGCCTTGATAATTTTTCTACCCCCAATTCTCTAGACATACCTAATTAACTTTATAGTACAGTAAGAGGATCACGAAAAACTCTTTAAATTTACTAGGCATTAGCTTCAAGACAAACTTTATATTTAATTTAGTTTTAACTTTCAGAAAGAAATATACTTTTAACTTTCTACGTCTTACCGACTATTACTGTTCTTTGTGGTATCTTAAATTGTGGTTTTTGAATTTTATTGGTAAAGAATAAAAAACAAATTTGAAAATGTAATATATATATATATATATATATATATATATATATATATATATATATATATATATATATATATATATAATTTATATATATATATATATATATATATATATATATATATATAAATTATATATATATATATATATATATATATATATAATTTATATATATATATATATATATATATAAACATATATATATATATATATATATATATAAACATATATATATATATATATATATATATTATATATAATATATTATATACACACATGTCCAAAAGTTTGGAATACGTACGTTTGTTGGTTTTAAAATTGTTATTAATATTCATTATAGAGCGTTTTTAAATGAAAATGATAAAACATTTGAATCGTTTTTGTATGATTTTGATCACATTCTGATAAACATACGCTGATTAGCGTATTTACAAATTTTTTCAGTTTTTGTTTAAATTTGAATTGAGCCGTTTAAAAATGCCTAGAAACGTGATATCTCATTTTGACATATCTAGAGTAATTTCTTTGTTACAACGGGGCTTTAGTCAAAGTTATAACGCGAATATTGTTGATGCTACTCAGAGTGCTGTATCGGAAATTAAAAAAAAAAAATTCCAAGTTACAAATGACGTTAAGGATCATCCCAGAAGTGGTAAAAGTCGATGTACAACAGCAGCACAAGACCGGCAAATAGCATGGATAGCTCGTACAAATCGTCTGGAATCTACAAGTGGTATATCCAGAGAAATTTCTAGGCTTCAAGGACTGAATATTTTACGGCAAACAATAACACGCAGACTAAATGCAGTAAATTTATATCGTAGAAGACCGCTACGTGTTCCTAAACTAACCTACCAACACAAAATAATAAGGTTGCAATGGGCTAGAGATATGGTGCATTATGGTCCTAACTGGAATAACGTGATGTTCTCTGATGAGTCAAAAATTGGCTTGGTATCGGATTCGCGAACAATACTGGTTTAAAGGGCCCCAGGACAACAAACCCGACTAGAAACAGCCCAATCGCATGTCCCATTTGAAGGTGGCAGTATTATGGTTTGGGGTGGTATTATGAGTGGTAAACGGACGCCACTGCTAGTTCTATAGAGAAGAGTCACTGGTGCTGTGTACATCGAGAAAGTTTTAAATCCTATCATATGTTTATTGCGAGGGGCAGTAGGTGATGAATTTGTGTTTATGCATGACAACACACCTCCTCAACGAACAGCAGCAGTACAAAATTTTCTGGAAGAAAAAGAAATATCCATATTACAGTGGCCTTCGAATTCCCCCGACATGAACATTATTGAACATGCTTGGGACATTCTCAAAACACGTATCAAGAAGCGAAACAATCCCCCTATTACACTTCGAGAACTAAAAGATGCTGCCAGTAAAGAAGGGGAGAGAATTCCGCAAGACCAGCCTGACCATTTAATCGGCAGCATGCCAAATTGCCTATAGGCATGCATAGAGGCCAATTGAGGAATTACTAATTATTAGTTTTATTAAAAATTATTTTTTTCTATACTAGGTAATTTACTTTTAAATGTAAGTTGTACATTGTAAGTTTTTTACTCCAAGAGAATAAATAATTTTTTTGCATATCGTTTATCTGGTTTTGAGATTTATTTAGTATTGTTGAGAATTAAAACAAAATGATGTTTAATTATTCAGAGGAGTTTATATATAAACATCAATAAAAAGATGAAATATTCCAATATTCCAAACTTTTGGACATATGTGTATATATTATATATGCATATATATATATATATATATATATATATATATATATATATATATATATATATATATATATATATATATATATATATATATATATTGTTATGATATGTAAAATCGAGAAAAATATTGGGTTGATTAAAATATTTCAAAGTTCAAAAACATTAAAATAATTCAGATAAGTAGGATAATAACCAACAAACATTTCGAAGAAGGAAAGTTATTAAATTCTTGGATTACCTGTACTAAACAAAATGTAGGCTATGCATAAATTATTTCTTTGTTATACTTGAGTGACCCGCATAATTTTAAGTGAAATCCAAAGACAATTGAACCGGGTTTTCCAAATACATTAATGCAGTGATTAAAGACAATAGAAGAGATTTTAGAAAGAGGTTTTTGTTAGTTTTTAAGAATTATAGAAAAATATTATTTGTAAATAAGTTTTAGGAAATTTTATAATTATAGGTAAAAATGTGTTTGTTATCGAAATGAAAAAATGGGGGAATTGTGACGAGTTTTGATTGGCGGAGATTGAAAAAGGTGGGATAGGTATGTAGGAATGAAAGTTTAGCTAGATTTAGGAGAGAGAAAAGATAATCAGTTGGTTTTACAAGTCTGTAAGACGAACAGTGATTGTTCTCTGGCGGTTCCCGAGATGTAGCAAGCAGTAGTGTTGAATGTTAGTGAGTTTTTGTGGAGTTAGTGTATCTGACAGAAGCTGAAGCAGCAAAATATTGTAAGTCATATTTTTCTACTTATATTCCAAGAGTCACTGTTCAGGCCAACGAGAGATTCAGTTTATCGTAAAGAGAAGATATTCCAAGAGTCATTTTTCACTCGGGCCAACGAGAGATTCAGTTTATCGAGAGGAGAAAGGCTATCATAATTTGAATGATTTGTGCTTTTGAAGGAGATCATTAAGGACGATATACTTGCAACAATCTGTTGTAAGATTGCTGATTACATAGGGAGCGGTTGAGAGGAGATAATATAGTCTACAAGGAACAAGGATTTGGACCACTCATCATCAGAGAGAGATATTTTTGTTTTCTGCAGTTTTTTTCTTTTATTGATAACACAATTTTTACACTTAATTTAGAAAGGATATAAATATTTTGATTAGGAGAGTTAGAATAATTTGGGATTTTGAGATTTCAATTAATATTGTTTGTGCCTTCAATTTTGATTGTTCACGTACGTAGAACAAAATTTTGAGAATCATTATATGAGATTTGTTTATTGAAAACTTTTGGGTGTGAATTATTTCATTATTTTTATTTTAATATATAGTGTTAGATCATATGTGTTTTTTATTATTCCGGTATTCTTTGGACCTTACCTTTCACATGTAATAGCATAGATATTGAAGCACGAATTTAACCCTGAGATAAAAGAATTAGGTAAAAATTGTGATAGAGTCATAATCATATCATTTAAATAATTTTAATTAATCAAAAAAATTAATTAGCTAATTATTGCTTGGCGCACCAAGACTTTAAATATCACAATAATATATATATATATATATATATATATATATATATTATATCAATGGTATTCCGGGTTTGACTCCGCGTTAAATCTTGTTGGTTTACAGCATCAACAATATTCGCGTTATAACTTTGACTAAAGCCCTGTTGTAACAAAGAAATTACTCTAGATATGTCAAAATGAGATATCACGTTTCTAGGCATTTTTAAAGGACTCAATTCAAATTTAAACAAAAACTGAAAAAATGTGTAAATACGCTAATCAGCGTATGTTTATCAGAATGGGATCAAAATCATACAAAAACGATTCAAATGTTTTATCATTTTATCAAAATGTGTAAACGATTGTATTTTGAGAACGATTTCCGAAGTGGAAATTGAAACGTCAATAAACGTATTTTAACCTTTAATTGTGGCTTATTCTCATTTAAATATAAATTAATTTAAAATGCCACAAGAAAATAGCTTCAGAACAATATTAAGAAATGATTTTGTTCTGTTTCTATTGTAAATCCAATATGACTATGAAGTGAATTTATCTACGATAACAATTGGTCGAGTTGGCTGTTGGTTCCTGTGAAACATACCAGTACGTCGTCTACGTATGTCCACCAATATAAAAACTGTTTGAATATGGGATGTTTTGAAATCTTTGTCTCTAGATGAATTTACAATAGAAACAGAACAAAATCAATCCATACATTTTTTAGATTTAAAAATTATCAGACTTAAAAACAAACATGACTTTTCCATATTTCATAAACCTACCCATACTGACACGACTATTCACAATTCATCATCCCATCCCACACAACATAAACTGGCAGCCTATCATAGTATGTTACATAGATTAACAGAAATTTCGATGTCAAAATACAATTTTGAGACATAATTAAATATCAGAAAGCAATAGCAGTAAACAATATATACAACGAACAAACAATTAATAAAATGTTAAATTAAAAACTACACAAGAAAGCCCTGAAATTAGTATTTCCACCACCAGAGAATTACCGATTACATATACAGGCAAAATATTAACAAAAATAGCCAAACACATAAATAAGAAAGGAATAAACACCAGCTTCCAGAGCCAAAAACAACAAGAGCCAAAATAAAAAACACTCAAACTGTGAAGTGTACAAACTTAAATGTGGCGACTCCCCAAAAACTTACATCGGTCAAACTGGTAGAAATTTTAATAAACGAATAGCAGAATATAAAAGGGCTTTCAATAATAGAAAAACAGATTCTACATATGCACTTCACCTTCTAGATCATAATCATTCTTTTAATAAAGAATTAAAAATTCTTCACATTCAAAATAAAGGCCTTAAGGTATCTTTGATAAAATCTATGGAACTCAACAATTTAAAAAATATAGATTTAATTCTGAATGACCAACTTGACACAAACAGTTCTCCCCTCCTCAACCTATTTCATTAGAGACTATAAAGTGTAAACGCATGCCAAAAATAGATCACTTGAGAAAGGCAATCAGCAGAAACAGCTGTAGTGATAAGAGTTTAAAATAAAATTTGTGGAAGTTTTGGAAACAAAGTTTTCACATATACACAAACATACATATTTACCAGATAATCAATGACCACAAGAAATTAAACAATTTCGTGACAGTACTAGTAATATAGGCTTAAAGTCCGAAAAGAAATATAAAGCAAACTATTATAATTTAGGATCATTTGTTGAAGAAACCCACGTCAATGACCAAGAGCTATAGCCTATTAGCAACTGATTATCAAATATTCAGATTATCAAATATATACAACTTCAATATAAAAATCCCTGATTAATATCCTCCACAATGTATTAGAGATAATAAAATTAAACTTTTAGGAAATTTGTATAAAAACTATTCATGATAAAGCTTTAAAAACAAAGTTCTACATAAATCAGTTAAAGTAAAACCATTGATTTATAACGGTTATCCGCAATATTTACAGCTCATCAGAAACTAATTGCGTCTAAAGATATATCGAAAGGGTACTTAAATAACTAGGACCATTATTTAAAAATATTTTCAACATGAAACGAAAGTTTTCACTACCACTACTACCACTTTTCGACGTAGATTTGGTTGATAATTTAATGGTTACAAACATTTACACAACCAATAAACTACTTAACTTAATAACTCAAGATAACCTCCACATTCCAAAAGAGAAATTTCGCAATATCAACATTTTGGACATAGCAGGGGGTCTGTAAAATTTACAGTCGATCACTTGTTCTCCAAATATTCAAACCAAACATGAAACAACAATGTCAAGTGCACAAATTGTCAAGAGAACAGTTCTGAAAACTACAGTAATTTATAATAGTGCTATAATAGTATTACAATAGTTGATAAAGAACTGCAAAATAAATATTTTATTAACCCTTAACTAGTCTCTACATGGTCAAAAAGACCGCACGTATTTCGTTTAATTGTGATTCTTTTCACCTTAAGGTATGTATAAACGCTAGTTTTTTTTAAATAATATACTATTATACTATTATCTTATTGTTTAGTAACCTTTTGAATATACCTCTCTTTCTTTTACTATGTAATTAGTCATCAAATTTTAAATTACTTTGCAGCAAATTACTATTACGATATTTCATAATTTTCTTTGTTCTATTATTGAGAATCAAATATTAATTTTTTTAAATTTAAAGCTACAGCAAACTTTTATATATAACTTTTTTGGCTGTGTTTTTAGAATGGACTATGAGAAGGAACAAAGGAGACTTCAAGCCCTCATGGAAGTAGAACCGCTTGATGTAGAATATGACGTCGACGATGACGAGAATGAAGTAAATCCGGAATTTATTGATGAGAGGTCGGAAGATTCGGAAAGCGAACAAGAACAGGATTTAGAGGAAATAGGAGAAGTTTTACTGAATAATGTACCAGAAGAAAGTGTTTTTAGGGAAAAAGATGGTACAGTGTGGAGAAAGCATCAAAAAAAAAACAAAAGGGTACGTATGAGCAAGCCTAATTTATTAAAACAATCACCTATGCCTAATAGATTTACGAAAAAGTTGAAAGATATTTATGAAATATTTAGGTATCTCATTGACGAGGACATGATTTACATAATTGTAGAATCCACTAATAAATACATTGAAAGTATAGCAAGCAATTTCTCTAGGGAGAGGGATGCAAAGCTTACAAACTCATCTGAAATTCGCGCTCTTAGAGGCCTTTTATATTTGGCAGGGACATATAAAGCCCATCACCTGAATACAGAAGATATCTGGCAAACTAATGGCGAAGGTATCGAAATATTTAGACTAGTTATGTCCTTATCCCGATTTCGGTTTCTTCTAAGATGCATTAGATTTGATGATAAGGTCGATTGTGAGTAACGTAGGACACTGGATAAGATGGCCGCCATCCGAGTATTTTTTGAAAAATTCGTAGAAAAGTGTAAATCGGGATATAACTCTTCGCAAAATTTAACATGCGATGAAATGCTTCCTGGATTTTTAGGAAATTGACCTTGGATACAATATATTCCAAGCAAACCCTCAAAGTATGAGCTCAAAATTTTTAGTTTATGTGATGCTAAAATGGTATTATACCATAAATATGGAGGTTTATGTGGGTCGTCAACCAGATGGCCCATTTACTGTAGACAATTCCCCGAAAGAAGTTGTAAAAAGAATGTGTGTGCCAATAAAAAATTCTGGACGCAACATTACTCTAGATAATTGGTTCATTAGCATTCCTCTAATATATGTTTTAAAAAAAGAATTTGGATTGACTGTTGTGGGGATCATTAGAAAGAAGAAAAGGGAACTGCCCCCTGAATTACTTCAAGGATCTCATCCTTTAAAATCAAGTATGTTCGCCTTTAGCGATACATGTACCTTAGTGTCGTATATCTCCAAAAAGAAGAAAGTTGTATTGCTTGTTTCAAGTCTACATGATGACGACGATAGATAGAGAAACATTTAAACATTATAAACCAGGAATTCTGACGTTTTATAACAAAACAAAAGGCGGGGTTAACGTCGTTTATCAGCTATGCTCCTCTTATGATGTTTCGCGAAAAACAAGACGTTGGCCCATGGTAATTTTTAACACCATACTAAATATCACAGGCATTAATTCGCTAGTGATTCATGCAAGTAACAACCTTGCTGATAATAAAGTGCTTAGAAGAAAATTTTTGAAGCATTTAGCATTTTCTCTTATGGATGAACATCTACGGGTCTAAGCAACAGTAGACAATTTAAATAGAGATCTGAAGTTACGTATTAAGGCCATATGTAATATTCCTAACACAGACGGCACTCCAATGAATGAAGGAGTACATGGTAGATGCTACTTTTGCGACCGTAAAAAGAACCGGAAAACGACTGTTTCTTGCTGTAAATGTAAAAAGTTTTTATGCTGAGAACATACACGTGCAGTATGCGAAGAGTGCCAAACTGAACTTATTCGGATTAACTAAAAGTTTCCTTTTTTTTATCGGAGTAGAAAATAGTTTTTTTAATGTTCTGTCCAGTGTTTTTAACATTAGTTTACTTTTTATATTATTTTGTAATATGTTACTCTACTTATTAAACCTTAATAAAATCGTATTTTACTTAAACTGGTTCCAAATACTTTTATTAACACAAACTAAGAAGTAAAAAACCAAACGGTCGTTTCGACCGTTAGTTACTTATGCAGGCGATGTACGAGAACAAAATCATACCATCCAAATAGTTCCAAATGGTACACAAGAAAACTCAGACAGAATCTAAATAAATAATAATTTAAAAGTAGTGGTCTAAAAGCTACTGGATGGGGTGGATAAAATGTTCGACTTTCTTATAATAAACATAATCATAATTGAACATTCAACCTTAAAATTAAGATTTGATGCTGCAAGGCGAAGGGTCTTATGAATTATAGTAAGCTTTTATAATTTTAAATATGACAGATAACAAACAGGAGTTAGTTTACAATGCCAGATTTCTACACCTTGGTCATGCCATATCTAATGGAAAAAGGTCATTGTGGAACTGCGATAATAACTAGAAGCACATACATATTAGAAGAATGTAAAACGCCATAAACTAAATAAATTATGTGAAATAAATATTCAGATAACCTCGATATCTGTAGAACCCAGCAAGATACGCATAACAATGTCAGTTGTGTACTATATCCCTAGTAAAATAATCAAAGAGGAACATTGCAGCAGGTGAGTTCAAAGCAATGCAAAAAAGATGAGGTTTCAGATTAATAACGTCACGTTAAAAAGAGCTCATAAAAATCATAAATATTAATTAATTGACTCCAGTTTCCTGTAGAAAAACCAACACACTGTGGATAGAAATAAAATAACCTTATATTTAACTTAACAATTTTGCTTTATTAAATGGAACTAACTTTAAAAATGAAAATTAAATTAAATTAAATGGAAATTTTGTTAAATGGATAACTACTAACTTTTGAAATTTAAAATCATCGATTCTTCGGAATGGCAGGAGATTGTCAAATATGTATGTGCAATCAGTGAAGACCTATTGGCTTCAGTAGGACTCCTTGTGCCTGCGAGATGACATCATCCCTCGTAAATGGGGGAGTCCAGATGAAACAAGAAGAGTGTTGTTCCCAAGTTGTTTTCCCAAAGTCATGTGTTAAGGACATACTTGCAGAACTCTATGACAGCCGGTCCGGGGGGCATTTTGGAATAAATAGGAATCTGGTCAAGGTCCGTGAGAGGTATTATTGGGTTAATTGTCAGCAAGATGTAGAAGAACGGTGTCAATTATGTGACCTGTGTGCATCCAAGAAGGGACCCAAAACAAGACTTAGGGAAAAAACTCCAACAATACATAACCAGGACTCCATGGGAACGAGTTTCTGCTGGATTATTTTCAGTAAAAACATTAGTAAACAAGTATTTGATGGTTACTAAGGAATATTTTTCCAAATGGCTAGAAGAAGTTGCAGTATCCAACCAAAAAGCAGTCATAGTTGCTGAGGCCCTGCTTAAAAATGTCGTTTTACGACATGGAGTTCCACTTCTGGTTCATTCTAATCTGGGGAGCAACTTCGAGTCAAAAGTTTGGAAGACCTGGTGGCTTTGCTAAGAATTAAGAAGACCAGAAAGCCACAGATTTAACATCATTCCGACGGTATGGTAGAAAAACATATCCGGACCATCAAGAAGTACCTGTAACTGTTTGTACAAGAAAATCAGAGAAAGTGGGACAAACTGGTGCCTCTGTTTCTGCTATCCTACTGGAGCTCCCAACATAACTGGTTACACTTCAGCAATGTTATTAACAGGTCAAGAGATGAAGCTTCCCACCGATCTTATACATGGCAATTTACCAGACTGAGAGGCGGAGCAAGAGACACTCCCCGAGTATGTAAACAGCCTAAAATATTGACTGGTCAATGGTTAAGTTCTACGATTTCGTTAGGAATAAACTTTAATTCGCCAGTGATCGGATGGAGGTTAGATTCAATCAGAAATTCACTCCCGTAAGCTTCAAGAAAGGTGATGTAATTTGGCTTTACCAACCAACCAGAATGAAAGGTCTAAATCTAAAGTTGCGGCGGATCTGGCAGGGACCGTATCTGGTTAAACAGAAGATATTCGACCTTGTATACAGGGTGCAACTAATGCCCCGAAGTAAGCAGAAGGTCATCCACCTAAAGATAATGTGTCCTTATAAAGAGCCGAAACTGCCGACATGATCCATTTAGATACTTCTAAAAGAGGGGAGCGATGTTATGTGATTGTAATTACGGTCCTGTAATATGTCCAAATTCTACCTGGCGTTTTATTAATAGTTTATTCGTGAAATCTTCCTGGAGTTTCCGTTAAAAGTGCTAAGGTCACTTTTAGTGTGATAGACACGCAAAATCTATAAATTACAATCTAACTAAAATCGTAAACTAATTTTCGAAACCAAATTCAGAATTTCGCTTTAATCTGTGCCTTCTAAGAATTGCAAGACAAAATAGACGTTGATAAAGATGTTATGAGAGACATGGGGAATCTAAAAATTGCACTCCACAACATATCTCCTCAACTAAGCAAAATTCTTAGCGAATTGGTTTCTAGTACTCGTACAGAGTATATCGAAATAAAAAGGAAAAGACGGTTAACATTTGATTTCACGTACAGGGCGCTTGTGCATCCGCTTATACGTATTTCGGCCTAATAGACCTCATCAGAACGGCTTTCGAAATCGCTCTGAACGTGAAAATAAATCTTTTCTGTCTTAGGAAGCAACTCTAACTGGTCTTCGTATAGACACAATGTAGCGACATCTGATAATAAAATCGTAAACTAATTTTCGAAACCAAATTCAGAATTTCGGTTTAATCTGTGCCCTCTAAGAATTGCAAGGTAAAACAGACGTTGATAAAGATGTTATGAGAGACATGGGGAATCTAAACATTGCATTCCACAACATATCTTCTCAACTAAGCCAAATTCTTAGCGAATTGGTTTCTAGTACTCTAATTTTTTAATACTTTCTAGTACAGAGTATATTGAAATAAAAAGGAAAAGACAGTTAAGATTTGACTTCACGTACAGGGCGCTTGCGAATTCAAGAAAACTTAGTTGCATCCTACCATATATAACATCTGATAAAATTTTTTTTAAATGGAATCAAAGGTTTAATAAAAAAATCTCAATATTAAAAAAGTTTGCGGTTTAATTTAATATTAGGAAAAATCTACAAAAATCTACCTGAAGAAGAATTTTTGTAAATTATGCATATATTTAATGATTATAATAAATATCTGTTTTATTTTTGGTCAAATTTGAATATGTTTTTAAAGTAGAAGGAAATTTATATTAGGATCTAATATTAACTAGTTTGCACAGTAGTTGAATTAAAGTTGTGGTTTCTTATATTATCTACTTCTTGTCAATGACTGAAGAAATAAAATTATATTACATTGAAATAATCCCGTTCTTTAGCTACATTAAAAAACAGAATACGTTTCTTATTTAGATAAATTGACTACTAATAGGACTGTATAATCTCAAAACCAAAGAAAGTTTTGTTTCCAAAAAGTTAATGTCTATGTGGAATCTTAGAAGATCGAATATATGACATTTTTCTTAGTAAATCAAGGAACGCTAGGCGTTTAGTCGGCTTGTTTAATGGAGAGTTTTATTGAGAATTGAAAATTTTCTCCTTATCTTGCTGCAGGCCATACGTACAGAGCGGACGAATTATCTCTTAAATGAAATTTTAATTTTTTTGCTTGCAATGTTGCCAGATTTATATATATATATATATATATATATATATATATATATATATATAATAGACAATAAAACTGAGAAATGTCCACCAGTTTCCCAACGAAAGAGTTGGGGGTTCTGGTAACAGAACTCGGCTCTGTCAGCAAAATCCCACTTTCACGTCCTCGAAGAAATATATGTCGCGTAACCACCGGGTATATGGCAATTAATAGATGTGCGTTATATAGCAGCGGAGAGAGGGTGAAAGGCAAGCTTTTGGCGCCTTAAAACTGGAACATGTCGACTAAGGGAAGAAACCCCAACAGAAAATCCTGGACCTTTAAGCTTGGAGTTTGGAGCGATGGGCCAATCCCTTATCATCTGGAATAAACTCTTTTGACAAAAAATTCTAACGTAGAGCCTCGGAATATGGATGGAAACTTACGACGACGAGAACTGACAGAGAAAAGGACTTTAAAAATTGGTACTGGGAACACTCAAGGCATGACTCACAAGTCAACGGATATTTTAACTGAAATGACGAAACAAAAAATGGACATCATAGAGCTCTCTGAAACCCAAAAGAAAGGCCAAGGAAAAGAACAGATTAAAGACTACATTCATATATGGTCAGGAATAAAGAAACTCGTACACGGTAAATCAGAGGTCTCAATTCTTATAAAAAAATCGTTAAAAATATATAAAAGACTACGCGTACATATCTAAAAGAATTCTGACAATAACTGTCACACTGTACCTTATCGAAACAATAGTTGTTGGAGTCTATGCGCCAACAGACGATTTAATTAGTTAAAGATTCCTATATTCCTAGAACATAAAATATTTGACTAAACATACAGAATGGGAACTCTAATTCGTAAAAGTAAACTTGAGAGTTTACTTTACAAAATACGCTACATCTACGGATATTATAAAGCAATCAATGACCGATCAAAAAAATTGTTCTAATGCTTCTTTACGCATTTCTTGGACGCTTGCCAAACATTTGAAGCCATTTAGTGGCGCGGCTATCGTTAAAGAGTGCTTTCTGAAAGCAGGAAATTCATTATTAGATAATAAAAAGGATGTTGTCGATACTATTCAGCGTATTCCAATATCTATTACTTCAAGTACAAGGAATACATAGGTATTGGCAGATGAAACATACAAATCGTTAGAACAAATCTTGGCTGTCACTAAATATTTTGCTTTGGCTTTGGCTTTGGATGAGTAATGTGAACAGACAGACAGAGAACAGGTTATCATTTTCGTGCGCTACCTGGACAGAACCAGTAAAGAGTTTGTTGAAGAACTTTTTAAAGTTTTTGTTTGTTGGTAGAAAAGGCTTGGTTCAGTGATTAAGAAGCGATTCTATGTGCAATGGAAATCTAATATCGTATCATGGTATTATTCATCAAAGTGTGTTATGATGCCGTTTAACTCCAAATATTCACAGTAAAATGCAAACCGCCATGAAGATAGGGAACTTTATACGTGCAAAATCATCTTTAAGGCATCGTCAATTTAAATCATTCCGAGAAGACACTAATGCTCTGTTTGATGATTTGCTTCTTCATATTCTTCAATGTACTGATAATCAAATTAAAACAATACACAATTCATTTACTGTACCAGAAAAGTATTCAACTGAGAATAGAAGATATATTTTTCCGATCAAACCATATTTACACTGTGTGAGAAAATTGGCCAAAATTTAAAGTATTGGGTGAGGTATATCTATATTGGATACGTAAAAAGCATACTCAGTGACGACAAAAATTAATGTATGGTCAGGTATAGTGAGTACTTAGTTAATTAAGCCGTTTTTTTATAGAAGACGATAACAAATTTAAAACTAATCTTATGAGATATATGGTTAGAAGAACATGTTGAACGTCGCTTTCGAAAGTTGTATTCATTATTTCCTACTAATTGCATCACCAGTAAATAACACTGTATCACCAGCATACACTAAGAAACCGTGAATGTTACACTGTAGTTTCGACTAAACACCAAGTCTTAGCGAAATCCTACTTTCACATGAAATTTATTATTGTCTCTCACATCTGTTCTAACACTAGTTGTTATTTCCTCATTTATGTCTCTCACAATCTTAACAAAATGTGGACTCCTTTTTTATCGAGTGCCCACCACAGAATCTCTCGAGGAACTCTATTATGTATATACTTTCTCAAGACCAATGAATACAATACAAGCATTTGTTTCTTCATTCCTGTATTTTTTATCAAATGCCTTTTCAACAGTTTGTGCATTGTACTTATATTTCCTTTGTTTTTGTAACCTGGTGTAATATACTGCTTCTTCATTCGTTTGGCATTTGTCCCACTTCCATGATTCGATTAAAAAAACTTAGTTAACTTATTCCTCTCTCGAATAATGCACTCTTTACTTCCCCACAAATATCAACTAGTCCAACTCCTTCACCTTTTTTTTATTTTTAAAGTTCTAGTTTATTATTTTGGAGAACATTGCTATCACTTTCTTCGTTAAATCAGCTGATTTTCTGTAAAATTCTTTATTTAATAAACTATCAAAGTGATTTTTCCATTTATTTGTGGCCCCCTTTTCGTTTACTAGTATTTTATTATATTATCTTTAAATTTTTTTTGCCGACCGTATAGTTTTGAAGATAAGTGTCTGACCTATTTTATTGTCACTGTCACTGACGTTATAACAAGTATTTTAATAGCAGTATCTCTAACGATATCTCCAAACTGTAAGTTACATTTTCTTCTTCGTTTGTTTTTTTACTCTCTTCTAAGTTTTGTTGTTCAGTAGAATTCATTTTTTCATGTTTCATTCCCACTGCATAAATTTGTTCTTAAAATGTTCTTTGCATCTTGTAATAAATGCCCTTTCCTCATTTAGTATCAGTCCTTCTTTATCTTGTACTGTTATTTTGTCGAAAGTTTTTTTTTTAACGATTTAAGCCATTTACCAAATTTTCAGTTTACAGTTTCTGGTTTCCCCCATTACAATTTTCAAATTTTTTTTTGGAATTCTTCGATGACTTTTCCTCTACCCTTTGCACTTTTTCTTTTACTAATTTTCTTTGTTGTTTATAAGCTTTATAATTTGCAACTGTTTTATTTGTAGATTTGTAAATATTTTCGCCACTTATTCCTTTTAATTCTTTCTTTTTTCTTTCACAAGTTTTTTGATTTCTTTTACTTGTTTCTTTACTTTTTACTTTCACTTGTTTAGCGTATCTGACTTAAAGTATCCCACAACATGGGTTTAAAAGTTTTGTTATGATTGTCTATTTTTCCAATTCAATTCAATTATGTTTTAAGAGCTGTTCGTATTTCTTGGCTAATTTGGTTTCTTATTGGCTAATTTATAAGAAAAAATAGTCTTAAATTCAGTGTTGTACAGTCTCATTTCTTTGTGTTCCTTTAATATTATTTTTTCTTTTACCTTTGATATCATCAAGTATTGGTCACTTCCTACCTCTGGTCCTCTTCTAACTCACATCTTTTCTGTATGAGTGTATATCGTATGAATAAGGTCATGCATCAGACAGTATTCCAATATTATTTCGTTCCATTTTACCGTATTTATCTAATACTTATGAAAAAGTTGTATCTTTTTTACATACTTATCCCGTTTAAAGTTATTGATTTCTTCTTTCTCTTTATAAGCAATTCTGATTGTTCATTGGAGGATTAATACCTCTATGGAAGGTTGTCACTCCATCTTTTGCGGGAAATTATACCACCGAACAGAAAAAGGTTTCTATGGGATAAAATAATTATTTTTTGAATTATATCTATTTTGTTAAAATATTTAAATATACGACAGTATTATATCGATAATCAACAAGATGTTCTAATATATTTTAAGTAAGTCTAAGCAAAATATCGAGACTTGGTTTTATTGTCGACATCATATTAATCATAAACATATATTTTTTAGAATAAAAATTACCTCGAATATTCCTAAAAAAATAAAAACTGAAAAAAAAATTGTTTAAACAAATTAGATGGTTTATTTACCAAACTAATTATTTAAATAATACATATTCATTATGTACGCAAAAAGTGCATACAAATTAAAAAAAGAAACCTCCAAATCTATAAACAAGAAACAGAGATACAGTTAACAGCTCCTTCCTCCTCCGACGCTCTCACTAGTTTCAAAGCCGACCAATTTTGAGGACCACAAATTTGAAGCTTTGTGAACGATTCCATTAAAATTCAATCTTTTTAAAAATTTTCACGTTATAAACTTAAACTATGTTCTTTCAGATGAGCCTAATAAGGTCTCTTAATTTTTATAAACAAAGCTGCTCTCAATTTATAAAAAAAGGCACTAACTTCGTCACAAAGTGTCCTAGGTCAATCTTTTCCCTTTAAAATTTATAAAAAGCTTCAGGCTGTCAAAATATCAAAAAATTAAACTTTTGCAGTCAATGTTTAAAAAGTTATTCTAATTGTTTATAAGCAAAAAATTAACATGTTTTTGCCAAATTATTATGCAATATTTAAAATTATTTTTCCTCATTTTTTTTAATAATAATAATAGAACAAATCTTCTTCTTTTAGATTATATCCGTATATTTAACATACCCATTTAATTTTCTGACTTATATTGTTGCAAAAAAAAATTTGGGATAAACAAATTAAATAACTTTTAAACTCTTTGTCCGATCGACTTAAAATTTTAATCTTATTTTAAACACCACAAGACCCAACATTGTTTGTAATACAGAGGTTATAAGTTTATTTTCAAAAAAGTGATTACCATTTATAAAAACCGAAAATTTTGACTTATTTTGCAACTTTCTAAGCAACAAATGTGGATATTTAGAAAACGTTTTTTGATGGTTTTCATATGGCTTAGAAGTTTCTTCTCTTCTCAAATTTGTTTTAAATGCTTTATTTTTTAGTGATAGACAAAAAAACCGTTACCGTTTACCGTTTTATGACCTTAATTTGTTAATAATTAATTAGGTCCAAAAAATCGATTGCAGGAAACATGTAGGTTCTTGTTATAGAGGTCCATTCATACTACTTAAAACAACTGTCGGTTGCCTGTCCGTGCGACTGCCACAAACTGGGTACTTTTTTTGCTTATTTCCCTGGTATAAAATGTAATCTATCAACTTTAACGACTGTCGCCGATAGTAGTTAACCGCTAGATGGCGCTGCAGATCAATTTTGCATTCTCGAATCTCCAAGTTACATATGATATCATACATTGATATTAAGTGCAACTGCCAATACCGCAAGTACTACGTTATACAGTAACAGGGCCATCTATTCCGAAGTGCAAATTCGCGTTAACCTTGCGCAGCTACGTCACTTGCCCTTAATTGTATACATAAGCACTCTTAACTTCCTAAATATGGATATTTTGCATATTATTATACTTTCTTCATACATTTCAAATAAAAACAAATGTTTATCATGTTTTCTTAGTCAAATATGTTTAATTTTTAAGCGAATTAGAACTAATAAGGTATTAGTACAAAAAAATAGCTACTTAGTTATTAGGTACCTACATATAAATTGCACTTGTACTTGCACTTTTCATAAACTTTTAAGAAGTAACAAAATTTTTATATTATACATAATTGATAAATATATACTTAAATTTAAATAAAACAACAGTCACTTACAGAAGTCCGATGCCAATTTTTAAAATAAATGTTACGATGGCGTTAATATTCTTGCTAAATAACTATATATAAAAATTTTTTTAAACAATTTACGTTTAAAAATATAAAACTATATACATTATGCGATAGTTTTTTGTATTTTTTTTATTAGTACGAGGCTAAAACCATTTTTTTATTAAAATCTTTTATACGGAACACACGCAACCGAAAAAATATTTTCTTAGCATCTTGATGACAATCAATATTAACACTTGCGGACAACAGACTTGAAATATATTGCTTGCCAGTAAATATGGTATCTCCAGTTTTTCCAAATGAGCCATAAATTCGTTAGAAGGTTTATATAGTCCACCTTCTGTCAAATGATTGGTCCAGACGTAAGAAGTCGACTTTTGGTTAGTTAAATTTGGTAACTTGCGTTTAAACTTGCTACAAATAAATCCTCCTAAATGTCCTAGTCCATCATATCCTAAATCATCGAGTTCTTTACAGAGGACTATGTCATCTCCATCCGTAAAATTGGTGTCAATGATTGTTTTTTTTTAAGCAAGCTTTTCTACCATACTACTGCCAATAGTTAATGTAGGAGTACTATCGTCTTCTACATTACAGTAATTTAAAAAGACACCTTCGTTTTTTCCTATTAAATAAGAACGCAGTCGGTATTTAAAATCTAAAGAAGTTGGATGATCGTTTAAACCACCTTTCGCTCTTATGACCCCAAAAAAATTCTCCAAGGGATGTTGGTTTAAGCGCCTTGTCAAAAGGTAGTATATATTATATCGTTTCTCTACATCTTCAAGAAGCAACTGCAAAGCCTTATTTGATATAAGAATACCTACAATGTTTTGGAAAATGTTATAAATGTGTTTTTACTTTGATATATTGTGTTACCTTTTTGGAACGAAACCCATGATTTCTTGCCTTTAACTCACATTGTTAAAATCATGTCAGACATTCTTTGCAAAATTTATTTTGCGGTTATACTCCAACAGACCTCAGGTTTCATCATAGGCAAATTCTTGTTGGGAACAACATCTTTTTTCAAACCCCGATAATTTTTCGCCCGATAATTCAGCAGTTGATGCTTAAGACTTACATAAAAGTCAGTCTCTGTAAAATGTTTTGAACAAATATAAGCCATCTTTGGGTTAAATTTATCTTTCCTACCGGTGGCATGCACCCATTGTTTAATTAGATTTTTCTCTTTAGGGAAACGAAAAAACCTCGTGTCAGGGCAACGATTTCGCTTGATCTTGTAATCAAAGGAACAGTCAAAAACCGCACAACGCATATCGTAAAAATTAAAAATATAACTGTGAGAAAACTTCGAAACTGATAACTCCACTCTAGAGATGCTAGTTTCTAACTGATTACGCTGCAGGTGACGTCACTCCCTGACCAACGGTCATGCGGCGTGCGCAATATGTTACCTCCGTCGTTTATTATACCATGATACAGTAATATATTTTAATTATAATCATGCAGTTTTACAAAAACATGTAGGCTCCAAAGCTCTGCATATTGAAGTATTTGTTTAGTTGTAATGAAATTTATTTTGAATAGATAGTTTTTTATTTCTAAAATAATTCCTCCTTTAGCAGTTTGTGCGTAAAATATATAGTTGTCAGTTTTACGTTTGAATACCCTTCGAACATTGGGTGTTTTTCTTAAATCTGGCTTTTTAGTGCTAATTAAAATATTGTGTACTACCATATTATACGTTAAACATTTTCTAAACTTCAAATTTTTCCAAACAACAAACTAGTTACTATTTGTTAGTTTTTAAACATTTAAGTATAAAACATCGTTTTATTTTATTCCATATTGATCTTTGTTCCTCTATTGGATGTCGCAGTGGCTTTAAAGTAATTGCAGTCGCTTCGTAATGTTGACATAACTTGCAGTGAAACGTTTGCACAAATTTACAAATAAACTGTTTTGTTAAAACTGCAAACAATGTTTGTAGTTTTGCATCATAGCAATACAGGAAACACATTTAACTGGAAACAACATTGCAAAGATTAGCCCATACACGTTTTATACAAGTGGAGGCGATAATAGGAATTTTGGAGTGAGTTTTCTGGTACATAATGACGTGGAGCAGGTAAAACGATTCGTAGTAAAATTTGACAGAATGTGTGCAATTAGAATTAAAGGAAAAGAGAACATAATATCGCTGATAAATATACATGCTCCAAGAGAAGAAAAAGGAGAAGAAGTGAAAGATGAATTTTACGAAAAATTAGAGTCATTCTCTGAAGAAATGCCCAGACAAGGTATTAAAATTATAATAGGCGACGTCAATGCAAAGGTTGGAAGAGAAGATACATATAAAAACATAACAGGGGGTAAAAGTAAACATTTGAATACAAATGATAATAGCCAAAGACTGATAACATTCGCAATTGAAAACAGGATGAGAATATTGAGTACGCATTTCAGGAGAAGAAATATATATAAAGGAATATGGAAAATTCCGGGATCAAATGAAACTAATCAAATAGACCACATCTTAATACAAGATAAGTTTGCCAATTTAATAACAAATGTGAAAACGTGCAGAGGGGCTGACGTAGACTCAAATCATTTTTTGGTTAGAATTAATATGAGAGAAGCAATAATTAAAAAGCATAAACGGAAAAAGAAAGCGCAACGTTAATTTAATTTTAAAAAACTGCGAAAATTTGAGGTAGAGCAGGATTATCAAAAGGATATACAAGAAACCTACGCTAAACAAGATAGTACTACTGTGAGTAACATACAACAAAAGTTCTTGAAAATGAAAACACCATAAAGGAAGCAACATCGAAGAACATACCAAGAACAAAGACTTAGATCAGATTTAAGATTAGATTTAAGATTAAAAAGTTTATGATCGCAAAAACAAGATGACCTAAAAAGGTATGCCGAACAACGAAAAAAAGTAAAGATAGAAAGTCAAGCGTATTGAAGAAAATTACAAGAAAAATGAAATCAAAAATTTTTACAAATAGGTAAAATACGTAAAAACTGGGTATCAGGGAAGAACGACGAATCGACGAAGAAAGGAAACCTGATAGTGGACGAAGACCAAATATGTGAAAGGTGGAAAGAATATTTCGAAGATATGCTTAATGACGGAGTGACTACTGAAGAAAATTATAATGTTCCTAAACCTCAAATAGTAATGGAAGAAATACCAAAGCCCACAAGAAAACATTGAAGAAATAATAAAAGATATAAAAAATCAAAAAAACCCCGGGGAGAATGGTTTTGTGGCAGAGAACACAATATATGGAGGAGAGGCCTTAATAAACCAACTTAGTAAACTATTTCTAGAAGTATGGTATGCCAAAGAAATGCCTCAAGAATGACATAAGTCGATTATAATTCCTATACACAAAAAGAGAGATAGAACTGAATGCGCAAAGTATAGAGGAATATCCATATTAGAGGTAATATATAGAGTGGCCACCATACAAATTAAAAAATGATTAGAAATGCGTAGAGAGAAGAATCTAGGAGAATACCAGGGAGGATTTCGGAAAGAAAGATCAACAACCGATCAAATTTTTATGCTAAAAACAAATCCTGATCAATTTCTATAAATACAACATTTCAGCATAAATACTTTTCATTGATTACAAAGCCGCCTACGACTTTATCATAGAAACGCTAAAAGAATTCCAAGTACCAGAAAAAAATAGTAAGATTGGTAAAAATGACAATTAGACAAACCGTTTGTGCTGTGAAAAGGTGTTCTCCAAGGAGACCCGTTGTCTACATGGCTATTCAATATAGTTCTAGAAAAAATTGTAAGGGTTAGTGGGATAAATCGATCCGGATTTATTTAATACAAGGAGCAACAATGCTTAGCATATGCTGATCATGTGGTTCTCATTGCAAGAAATAAAAAAAAACTATCAAATATAGCAAAAAACTGATTCGGGAAAGCTCTAACATGGAACTGAAAGTTAATATTAATAAATCGAAGTACATGGAGATCTCGAACAAAAAAGGAATAAACACCAGAATATCCTTTAAATTGAAGGTGGAGGATGGATCAGTTGTATAATTCGAGAAGGTGGATGAAAATATGTACTTAGGCATTCTTATTGATCATAAATGTAAGAAAGAAACTAAAATTGACCTAAGACTGCCCTAGAGCAGCAGGTATGCTGGAGCCATGAGCAAAATATTTAAGGCCAAAGATATATCTCGTAATACAAAAATATGAGTATAAAACACTATAATTAAACCCAAAATGATATACGCTGCCGAGACATGGACTATGAACAAAACCCTACAGAATATATTGGAAGCATGGGAAAGAAAGATACTTCGCAGAATGTTTGGTGGAAAAGTAGTAGAGGGAGAATGGAGAAGACGAACTAATGCTGAGAAGTGTACCATTTATATGCTAACCCTACAATAAAAAAGTGAAAAAACGTAGACTAGATTGGCTCGGTCATCTAGAAAGAATGCAAAGTAATAAACTAATCAAGAATATTGCTTGGAGAGTACCTGAAGGCAAAAAAAGAGAGAAAGACCAATAAAGAAATGGAGAGATGTAGTGATGGAAGATGTCAGAGAGATGGGCATCAGAGATTGGAAGCTGATAGCTAAGAACAGAAAACGATGGAAATTATCCATTCAGCAATGAGCCTAAGAGGCCTGTTAACGCTGTACGTACATACATACAAACAATGTTTAATGCAAGAAATTGTGTTTGACTGTTGCATACTAAACTTACATGTGGCAATGTATTTTCTTTTATTATAGTTTAAGAACAAAAAGATCAGTCTAAATTTATTAGATAATGTTAATTTAATTAATCACATTATTTAAATTTTGTTAAAAAACTGTTCATATTGTTTAAACCATTAAGTAACTGATAGTTCTATTTTTAATTATTAATAATTAAAATAAAAGATGTGCTACTATTTAAGGAACCAGGTGTAATCGTTTTCATCTAATGGTTTAAATTAAAAAAATAAGACATGATTTTTTAAATTTTTTATTTGCGGTTAATTGTTTTATTTTTTAATTAATTTTAGCATAAAGCTATGCAGCAGTGATAATTTTTTTTCTTTTGTTGACAAGTGAAATTGTCAGAATATAACACAATTTTAAGACCCCAGGTATTAAAGGCTTCTGGTTTTGCCTTTAAATAAATAAATCAACAAGCAAGTACCTACCTGTACGCACCTCTCTGATCTTCCCCTTATGCCATATATAATAATTCATAGATCCGTTACCTTTTTACGTTAAGTTACATAGAGATCCATAAGCTCTTTGCGTTTAGTAACATAGTTACATTTGAAATTGTAGTAGAGACAGTATACTAGCCCATTTGGAGTTGGTAAGGAGGACTGGAGAACAAGATATGATAAACAGTGAAGATATGAGATTTTATTTTTATCTTTCTCCTCTCTACTTAAGTATTACTTTTGAATTAAGAATTATGTTCACTATATAAGTTTTCCTTCTCGTTTGATGTATGATATGAAACAAACATTTAACATAGATTTCTCTTTGAAATATGGAAAAAAAGTAAATTCGTGATAAAAAATGCTTGTGTACATAATCAAGGTAGCAAAACGTATTCGTTGACTTTCACAGTCTAAGCTATAATCTCAATTAAACTGGGTTACTGTTTTAATTTCTTCAATATAATGCATATAATAATATATTAATAATGAACTGAGCTTATTAGTCTAATTTAATAACTTTATTTATTATAAAATATTCTAACACTTAGTTTACTAAAGGCTTTATTTGCACAATATTATACTAAATTGTTTCACATTATAATTATATAATTTATTTACAACATTTATTACAATTTATTTATCCCGACAATACGCGCGTAACATTTCAAAACTCGACTTGATTATATTTAGACTGCCCCACACAATGAAAGTTCCGCTTATATTAAACAGCCGTTGTTCGGGAATCCCTTCGAAGCCTATGGATGTTGACCTGTGTTGACCCTTGAATTGTCTCGAACACCATGGAAAAAGACCGGTTTTATACCTCATTTTGTTTATCTCGAAGCTTCCTTGATCTTCGTTCGCCAACGAATTTATTTGACCCTCTCTAAAGTAGAAACCCTCAATTCAGAAGAGTGATATCATAGTTTAAACGCGGAATATCCTCAAATTTAAATGTACACAGCGGCCCTCGAAAACTGCCTGTTTTCTCGAATGCAATTTGCGTTTCCTCATAAAAAATTACAGAATATATAAAGTAGTATATTTATTTGTGCTTCTCTATAGAAAAACTGACCAGGAGTTGTCGTACAGTGTAGCCAAATCTTGTTCACAAGTAGTAATTATGGTCATACAAAACCTGTATTCTTCCACGCAGCGATTATTACCGTCATAAAAATACCAAAAAACATGATTTTTTCAATAGTAAAAATTAAGCACAAAATTGTAATAAAATAGTTTTTTAAAACTAGTTTTTATTATTTTTTGCCGAAGAAATGAACGAAGAAAACATTGGTGTTTCTATGGGTAAATAGTGCATGTGTTTTTGTGAGTATATTTTATGTGATAAGTTTGTAAACTTATTGTTGTCAATACTGTTTTATCAATACTGTATTGTAGTATTGATAAAACGTGTTATTGATAATAAGAGTGTTATAGTTTGTCGTTTTATAGTAAATATTTAGTTATATTCTTTGAAATTATTGTATATATAGTATATATCCAGATTATTGAAATACAATGGACGAAAAACCGAGTTGTTCCAAGAGAAGACAGCAAAATTCTGATGTTGATTCCAAGAATGAAAAGCCGCAAAAGAGACGGAAAATGTTAACGTCCGAAGAGAAGGTAATGATACGAAACGTTTATGAAGGAATGGTTGGCAGAAAAATGGCATTAAACGTTAGCCAAGCGGTCGACATTTGTAGCAGTTTAACAAAAGTATCCGTTAGCTGTATTTATCGTGTACTTAAAAATACATCGGAAAATAAAAAGCAAGAAAACGGTAAAACTAGAGGTAGGAAAAGCATTGTTTTGGATGACGAGACAAGGAATATTATACGTCGAAAAATTCATTCATTTTATTTTCGGAGTGAAATTCCAACACTGAAAAAAATTTCTCAAGAGCTCGAAAATGATGATTCTTTACCGAAGATATCTCGTAGGGTCTTAATCAGGACCATGCACGAAATGAACTTTCGATACGTAAAACGCAACAGAAAAAGTATGCTATTAGAAAAAAATGAAATTATTCTGTGGAGAAGAAAATATTTAGAAGAAATACGAAAAATTCGCAGCACTGGATGCAAAATATATTATTTGGATGAAACCTGGATTAACCAAGGTTGGAAAAGGTCATACAGTTGGAAAAGTTTGGCAAGATTTAAATGTCAAATGTAAACGCGAAGCATTTATAGAAGGCTGATATACAGGATTAAAAGCTCCATCAGGAAAGGAACGGCGTTTAATCGTCACCCATATAGGAAGTGATACAGGGTTTCTTGATGATGGTTTTCTTCAATTTGAGTCGAAAAAAACAGGTGATTATTAAAGAAATTGAAAGGGAGAATTCAACAATGGCTTACAGAAAAGGGGATTGCATACGAAGAATTAATGCTCAAAATTTAGCTCCTTGACATTGCACGGTTAAGGAAAATTGAATATCTTAAATATGCTGTAGATAAAACTGCAAAAGATTATGGTGTCAAAGTTCTGCGTCTACCACCTTATCATTGCGAACTTAATCCCATTGAACTTATCTGGGAGCAAGTGAAAGGAGAAGTAGCACGCAATAACAAAACGTTCAAATTAAACAAAATTAACAAACTTTTGATTCAAGCAATCCTCCATGTAACTCCAGAGAAATGGGCTAAATGTATAGGCCACATAATTAAAGAAGAACATCGTATGTGGAAACTTGACACTTATATAAAAGTTTTACTAGAGCCAATTATAATTACACCAGGTGGTGAAGATAATGACAGCGATAGCAGCACTATATCTTCAGCGAATAATATTTTCTAATAGTTTAATAAGAACATCAGCATAAAAAAACCAAAAACAAAAAAAAAACGAGAAGAACATAGTAAGTGTGTATAGTGTTTGTGTTTAAACACATCAAACATTATTTTTATTTTGTTTTTATAGAATTTTATTTTGTTTTATAGGATTTTATTTTGTTTCGTTTTATACTGTTTAAGTGTTTTGTTCATTTTATTTAATAAGACAATATGGCTCTTGGCGAACACCCATTTAAAAAAAGTATCGCGCCACAAGACATACCTCTGAGGTGGTGTGGAAACTGTCTTAAAATTTGTTTTAAAAAAATTTCATTGTGTAACTCTTTAAGGACGGGTCACGTCAAAAGACGTTTTAGCGTAACTTCCGCGATAGCCGGTTGGTATCAGTAAACTTTCTGCAAAATTACTTCTTTTTCATAGCTTTTTGTTTATGGCATTCTGTATTTTTAGGGGAATGTAGGGAATGAGCCACAAAATATTTATTCATATGTTTATTTATTGACGTTTCGATCTCTATATCCAGAGACCGTTTTCAATTATACAAATGATAGTACTATTTATTTTCTATGGCTTTTCGCTTGTCGTTCTGTATTTTTAGAAATGATGTTGGGAATAAGCCACAATATATTTATTCAAATGTTTTTTTTACGGACGTTTCGATCTCTATAAAGAGACCATTTTCAAACATACAAATGACAGATATATTTATTTTTCTATAGCTACTTGTTTGTGGCATTCTGTATTTTTAGGGAGAAGGTTGGACATAAGCCACAATATATCTATTTACATGTTTAATACATTGACGTTTCGATCTCTATTCCGTTTTTAAAGATAGAAAAAAAATAAACAATATAAGATTATAAAAATATATAATAATAAACAAATAAAATAAATATAACTATCATTTATATCTTTGAAAGCGGTCTTTGGATATAGAGATCGAAACGTCAGTAAAAACTTGTAAATAAATATATTGTGGCCTATTTCAAACATTAATATTTGAAAAATAAAATATAATTAACGTTAAAATAAAAGTAAGTGTACGTCACTGGATTTCCAAACGGCTTTCCGAATTTCTGGGGCTTTAAACGATGACTCACTCTCTCAAATAGTGAAATTATACCATAGAGAGTTCCGATCGCAGGTATAAGAGGGGACCCGTTTGGGCATTACCTGCTAAAAAATACTTGTTAGAAAAAGATGTTTACAGTTTAGATGAGTCATTATTTATCGTAACAATAAATTAAACATATGTTTTATTAAAATGCGCATCAAAATATCCAGGACTAAGTAAAATTTAGTTAGATATTAACATTTTAAAATAAAGTAAAAAATATAATAAGAAAAAACCTATTTAACAGTGGTTTTCAGTAAAATATGTGACTTAATATTAATACTGAAATGCATCCATTGATTTGCTGTTTACAAAATAATCGACGAAATCAAATTCAAAATCTCTTGAAACTTCTGAACTTGCATTCCGCTTTTTGTTTTTAGCAGTCGATCGACTTCAAACCGAGTTTTAAATTACTTTTGTAAAATACTTTTTGAAAATATATCGCGGAAAGAACTGAAGGCGAAGTGAAGATCCAAAGTGAACCGACATATTTCAAATAGTTCAATATTTATGAAATAAAACTATGACAATAGGAACATAACAAGTCGATTCAAATATTTTCCGAGTATCTGATTTTCTGCATTATAGTTACATGATATTTTACTATTCACGGGATTTGGTTTAGCTTACAAACAGAATTTTCAAAACTTGTCCTGATATTTTACTGAATAGAATATGGTTAAATGTTTTCCCGCCTGGAAGATTTTTAATTGGCAATTGAGAGAAATGCGTTTTGGTTATTTGGGAGATTATTAATTGGTCACTAAGCGCAATCAATTTTATTCCAAGAAATAAATTTGTAAAAAGTAAATCATAGGGCAAAATTTCTTTAAAAAAGTTTACTTCAAAGTTTCAACATTGTTTTGCTGTTTGAGCTAGTTTCTTTGACAAATTTCGAAAGTCATTTCACTGTGTTAAAGTATGGCAAAATACGAACAAATTATGTTGACTTAATTTATATATTTCTACAGTAAAAACGAATCGTCAAAAATAGTGGCGGAAAACTTCAAACAAATATGAGAATGCTGAGAACACTCAAAAAAATAAAATCAGCTTATGTTAGATATTAAACTAATTTTACCATTAGTGTATTTATAAATTTAGAATTAAAAAGACCAAGTCATAATTGTCAGCATGAGTGAAGAAGATAATCCTAAACAAATAGTAGAAATTTTCTGGTCCGGTAACAAAATTAAATAATTTGTTTGATTTGTATTTTAACACGTTAAACTCCATGTATACCAGACTGGTGCACAGCATGATTTTACAAGAGACCATGCATGCCTATTTAGTTTTCAGTGTATTATCATGTTTAACACTTAACCGGGCAACACATTTGACTTACGTAACCGGACAACTCAGGTCCGTTAGGCCCACCACTGTCCTTGAATGTAATATTCATAATAACCCATATATTTCCAATATTCTTTTTTGATTTTTTATTAAAGTTAAATTTAAATTGTCTAAATTAAAAAAAGATGCTACTATCGTATGCGGTCTACCTCAAGGATGCTATATATCTGAACGATTTGCACAAAATAATGAAATGCAAGGAAACTTTTGTAGAAAAAATATTTATTCACAAGTAATAAACATTTGGAGCCAAATAAAGATTTAATTAATAAATAAATAAAAACTTTTGTAAATCTACCGGGTCGTTTTATTTAAAAATAGGGGTTGATGTTTACACATACCCTGGAAAAAGATTACGGTGTTGATGCCTTTCATTATTGTGTGAAAACCTTTCTGAGAAAAGATTATGGTAATAAGCATGCTAATTAGTCCACAGATAAACAAAAGCAATCTACAAGATTATCTACACTTTGATCAGGGGCTAACATTACATCGCATACGTCCTGTCGGTCGTCGTTGACCCTTCCAGTTAACTCCATCCTTAGATTCAAAAACTACACTCTCTGAAATCTGATATCTTGTAGCTACACATTCTTCTTCATTATTACTTAATATTACTTAAAGATCATCCTATTTACTTGCTTCCGAAAGATGATCTTTAATTTCAGAATCCAGAATCAGAATACCATAAATTATTAGCAATATCTCGCAGTTCTGCAGCTGATAATAGTTTTCGGGACATTTTATTCGCACTATCTACTTTTACTGTAATTTAATATAATTTTAGGAGCTTAGTTATTGACACTAACATCAATATTAAACGACTGATAGCTGATGCATTATTTATTTCAAAATATGTATAGGTACTTACCTAACAATATTATTGCATGCCAGCAATGATTATCAGTTTTTAAAATTCATTTAGAAAAGATATAAACCTATTGTAAGCATCTTTTTAATGTTGACATCAAAGAGATGTTTACATTGTTTGTTACACGTTTAGACTTTATTATTGGATTTCCGGAATCATATAAGTAGTTAATATAATTTACAAAAACATTACCTGATTGTCAGATTACCTTCTGTAACAGATATTTAGACTTTAGGTATAAATACAAATAGGGTCTGACGGGCCTGTGTTGCCCCTTTACGTGACAAAATTCTTTAGGCGCAATAATTTTATAATTTTAAAAATGTTAATGAATATTTTGAATAGCTCATGACTATGTTGAAAGAAACATACTTCTAAACAAATTCAGTAATGCATAAAATTCAATAAAAATTTATGATACAATTTAAAATCAGTTTATAATAAAAGAATTGGCGCCTCGGGACCGTTAAACCCACCTTGCCCGGATAAGGGTTAAACATCTTTGGTCAGAGGCGAAAAGAGCTCGTCTGTGCTTTGGGGCTTTCATTAGAATAATTTGCAAAGTGAAAATCAATGCTTCAAATTAAAAAACTTTATAATTGCAACTGTGATTGCATTATAGTCTTAATTTATTAGAATTTGATCACTTTCTTCCTTACATTATCTCTTTCTCTCTTCCTCTCGGACTTTATGTTTCCACCATCGAGTTAGAATCTATGGAGAGGGCATTACGTGACTAAAAGCGACCTCACTTCGGCCATATTGTTAAGATGGTTTTGACACTTTTGACAGATCGTTTGTTTGTTTACATTTGTTGTTTTTCGAATATTTTTAGTTTTATAATACTTTTATAGAAACTGTAATAATATATTGCGATAGTGCATAATAATGGTTTCTTGTTCTCAACATAGTTGCAGTAGCAGAAGCAATTTTAATAAAAAATCTTCAGGAATAACGTTCTACAGGTTAGTATACAAATATGTAAACAAAGTAATGGCCCGTACTTCAGAGAATAAATTAATAGTATTTTACTGTATTAATTTATCTTTATGTATAATATATCGTGTTTTTAGTGTTTACCGCGGGATTAATAAATCATAGTTTATTAGAAATGTATTGCTTTTTTTTAGAATATGATTAAATCTTCTGAATAACTAGTCATATTTTTATAGTAATTTTAATATTATTGAGTCCGGCCATGATCCCACCGCCATATAGGTATCATCGTTAGCCACGCCTACCTACGCCGTTTTTAATACACACGTTAATATGCTCATAGCTTCTACATAGATTCTAACTCGATGGTTTCCACACGTATGGTGCCGAACCTAATGGAAGTAGGTTTGGCACCAACCAAAAACTGAAAATGTATAAAAAAAATATGAAAAACTGAAACAAATATAAAATTAAGTATACGATAAAGTAAGAATTGTTTCATCGAATATTTAATGATGACATATAAAAATTGCTTAGTACATAAGTATTATAAATACATAAAAAGTTTATAAAAAGAAAGGATTATGTAGTATAATAATTTAAATTCTAAACTCTGATAAATTAGGAATTTCTACTGAAATAATTATTAACCAAATAATATTAGGTCAATTAAATAAAACAGCAACAACACATTACATAAACAAAGATTAATTTTATTTATAACAATTTATTATCAGAAGTCCAGTAAGTGTAAATCCGACCGTGCTAGCTTGCATAAAATATAATAAAGTAATAACCTTGTAATATTACGAATCGTCATTGAATGGGTCTATGATTATCAAATAAGTATATCATCACCTGGTTATATGTAATTATAGTGAATTGTAGAAAAATAAACAATGTACTTAGTATATTATATATTTCCAAAATTTCGTACAACCCAGATAAGAGCATCATATATGTAACGACCTGTCTATACTTCGAGAACATTTTTTCTAGAGTATATGATGATTCAGTCCAGTTATGATATCAGATATCTTCATTTAAGATGACGTTTTGGCATACCATAAGTAATGTGAGGAGAAGCATCAAGGGAGGAGTTGCAAGAGAACCTAGTTTTTAATAGCAACCTTATAGTGAGGAGCAGGGACATTAGAGCAGTCATAGAAATAAAGGCATCGCTATACGTAATCATTCTAGCCTAATAATAATATTGCGATTATTGTGGTCGCTATGAAAAGCGCGACATATAAATTTGAAGAGGAGCATACACCGAGGAATTCGTATTTAAAACCATTTTTGTAATTGGATATTAAGACTCTTCTTTTTCTTTAAGTTCTTTCTTCGAAAATAGCTCTAAATAGTTCTACACTGCTGCTTTCAAACCATTCCCTCAATTCTTCATCTTCTCACATTTTGTTGTTATTGGCTTTATGGTAAATACCCAGACAGCAAGGCGCGAATTTTTAAAAACAGATATAATACAAATTCCCACATTTTCATTTCCTGGAATTTTGCCTTGCATAATAAGCTGCAATAATGGGTGTCTTTGTCCTCTTATAACATGACCTAAGTACTCAAGTTTTTTTCTTTTGATCGTCAATATTGTTTCAGCTTTAGTTACTATTGATCTAGTAACTTGTGCGTTTGCTTAAGTTCATGATATTCGTAGGATTCTTCTGTAACACCCAAATTCAGAGCCGGTTAAATTATTTAGATGCACTTGTTAAATTGTCCATGCTTTCAAGCCATAAAGAAGAGTAGTAAATAAGTAACACCAAAGTATTTGTAGGCGTAGTTCTAACCTTATATCCCGACAACAAACAAAACTTTTTAAGTTTAACGAACGATCCACATGCTATTTCAATACGTGCTTAATTTCTATGGTTCGGTCTACATTTAAAGTTATTTACGTTTCTGTAAGTATTTGTAGGTATTGACAATCTTACTTACGGTATCTTCAACACTCAATTGGATGTTTGCATCAATTACTTTAGTTATCATCATGCATTTAGTTTTTTTTTTCAATTTCTTCCTTAGTCCGTATTCACGACAGCATTCATTAAGTCGTTGCATCACTTTATGTGAATAATTGTTGTTATCTGTCATCATTTCTGTATCGTCTGTAAAACGCAAATTATTAAAAACTTCTCCATTACTAGATGTACCATCTATTAAGCCTGCTGTTCTGTTCGGGTCTATTTGACCCAAAAAAAAATTATTTCTTATTTTGCAAACTATTAAGCGGCGTAACGTTTTGGGGTTTCGTAACTTTATTACCTAATATAAGGTCTTTTAATTGCATACGAGATAAAAAATTAACTTCCTGATTTTTTTGATAAGAATTAAATTGTTAAAAATTACCTGTTTACGTATGTTTAGTTGACAGTATTTTATATATTTTCTAACAGTTGGTCAGTCAGGTACGTCTATAAATAGAAACAAGTTTCTACGAGCTAAAACTTGTAAAAAATATGTGTTGTAGTTGGACGATGTCATTTAGAAGGGCATGTCATGCAGAAGGAAGTGGGAGTGATGGAAAAGTGGTAGGCTGGTAGGACACTGATATGCCAAGCAGATTCATTTACATTTAAAATTTCAGTCTATGTTTGCATTTTGTTAATGTCGCATCGAAGAACGCTAACCGAAGATGAGCTTTGCGAGCTCGCGAACGTACCAGAGAGTGATGAGTGCATAACAGAAACGGAAAACGATATAAGTAGTAAGAGTGAGGCAGAAAGTAGTGATGATTCTGCTGTTCCATTCTACATACAACATCCTGTAGAACCTTCTGTAACAATTTCTTCAAAAGACGGTAATATCCAGTGGTCTCTCGATACTCTTTATCAACGCGGTTGTTTTTTCGCGACCAATGTTGTAAATAATGCTCTAGGGGTTACAAGGTACGCATGTGCATGAATTTTCAATATCAAAAATTTATTGGACGCACTCTTTTTTGACATAGTGGCAAATCAAATTATAAATATGACCAAAATGGAAGGACGGCGTGTTTTTGGAAATAACTGGACAGACTTGAATATAGTTAGTTTTCGAGCATACATTGGTCTTTTATTGTTAGATGGAGTTTTTAAGTCCCATGGCGAATCAACTAAAAGTTTGTGGAATGAAGAAATGGGTCGTAGTGTATTTCGAGCAACAATGTCCCTGGCAGTATTTACACAAATTTCGCAAGTAATACGTTTTAATAACAAGACTATTAGACGGGACTGGAGACGTACTGATAAACTTGCTACAATATGTGAAACTTGAGAAAAATGGGTAGAAAATCTATCAACATTTTTTAACCCTGATGAAAACGTTACTGTCGACGAGCAATTAGTTGCCTTTAGAGACGGGCCTGTTTCTTTAAACAGTACATTCCAAGCAAATCCGCGAAATATGGCATAAAAATTTGGGCTTTATGTGACACTAAACATTCGCGTACTCTAAAATTGCAGATCTGTATAGGAAAGGAAGCAGGTGTCGCGTCGGAACTTCATCAGGGAATGCGTGTGGTGTGCGACTTGTGTAGTGATTTAAAAGGCCACGATATTACTTGTGATAACTTTTTTACATCATACAATTTAGGACAACTTCTTCCAAAAAGAAGAAATACAATGCTATAGACTATAAGAAAAAATAAGCGAGAGCTTCTAGCACACCTTGCGAATAAAGAAGTTCATAGTTCGTCTTTTTACTCACGCAAGATACCACTATCGTTAACCATATTCCTAAAAAGAATAAAAATATTATTCTTATAAGTACTTTGCATCATGATAAGGCTATTAGTGAGAGAAATGACAAAAAGCCACAAATTATTTTAGATTGCAATTCCAGTAAGGGAGCAGTAGATTATCTAGATCAGTTTGTTGGTACATATACATATAAGAGAAGACAAATCGCTGGCCTATGATTGTTTTTTATAATATGCTGGACATTTCTACTTACAACGAGTTCGTTTTATGGACATCAATAAATTCCCAATGGAACACTAACAAACTTACAAAACGGCGAATTTTTCTTGAGGAGTTGGGAATACACTGGTGAAACCGCTTATCCTTTCCAGGAAAAATTTACCAAGAACTAAAGACTCACAAGAACTGGTAAAAAGAACACTAACAGAAGCAAGTAGAGAAGATGGAAATTCTGGTGAACCGCCTATGGACAATCCAACTCCGCCTGATAAACGATTACGCTGCAAAATTTTGCTCTAAAAACGATAATATTTTATTTGTATATGTCACTAACATATTTGTAAAACCCATTTTTTTTATTACTGTCCCAATTGTAACCTAAATTAAATTTTGTACATATTTGATCTTAGGCTTTTCTGGAAAAGAAAAAAATGCGTTTTATTTTTCTTAGTAAGGTTTAATTTACATTAGCAACATATTTTGTGTTTAATTAACTATAATTTTGTGTTAATAAAGTTTTGTTTAGCACCATTAGCTTATTTTAATTCGATTAAGGACCATAAACCATAGTTGGGTCATATTGACCCGATCAGTACATTTGCATAGTTAACTCAAACAGTACAGCAGGGTTAAATGGATGTAGATATAGAACAGGGAACCAACCGCCAAATTTTGAAATATTCAGTTCTGTCGTTAAATAGATTTACAAAATACTCCTGCACCCAGCTCCAGAATATAAATCTTAAATAATACCCCTAGCGCCATCTATTGACAAAAGGTCCATGTTCTTGTACAGTTTCGCGAAATAATAATTTTAGAACAAAGATCCACAGTTTTTGGACCACGTTTTAGTGATTTCGAAATAGTCTGAAAGGTTATAAGAATGTCGCGTGGAAAACAAATATTAAATCTTTTAAAAGCCTCTGAAGTATTGCCAGAACCATCCAATGCACATAATAAACAGCAGGTAAGATTACTATTTATATGGATTTTATAACCTCAAATATGTTACGTGGTTCCTTTTTCAATGATGAAGTTAAGTGAAATATGGGGGTTTGGTACTTTTTATTGTTGTTTGGTTCCATGTTCTAAAATGTCTAGTAGGAATAATATGGATTCTCTTCTTATTGGTTCTTTGTTCAGAAATGTGATATTTAAGGAATCTGACGTGATGTGCACATAGGTACCTAGATGTTTTCGTATTTTGCTAAGATGTTTTTTGAAGTAGGATTTGCTCGATAATATTCCTAATCATCTTTTCGATGCACACAAATTTGGTAGTCAGACATAATTACTTTGGTGTTTTGTAATAAATCAAAATATATTTAGATAGATACCATTTTTTTACAGTCAGTTTGAAAAAAATACTGGTTACTGTGTAAATACCTCACTTATCTATTATAACTTTGTTTCAGGATAATAATAGCTTAGATAACGACAAAGATAGTTATCCAAATGGTAAGCAACATGGTGCAAGTGAGGACAATAGTGCAGCTAGTACAGCACATAATACAACTGTGGAAGGCCGGAACACCGATTTATCTGAGGAGAGTGACTTTGACGACAATATTGCAGATCCTGATTTTCAAAATGATGAAGCCCCATATCCAGAAAGTACCGATGATTCGTCAGACAGCAGTGCCAATACGGGACACTATTCTAACAACGAAAATGATCCTCAACAAGTAAACCAAGAAGAGCATTGGAAAGGAAGACCAAGAAAAGGAAGAAAACGGAAGTACATTGGACAAACAGAAGCAATTCGGAAAACTTTAAAAAACACCAATAAACCATATATTTCTAAAAGAGGATTACACATAGATTCTAAACAGTTTATTGACTATAAATGTAACTGTAAAGAAAAATGTTACACAAAAATTAATAGTGACATCCGCAGAGAAATTTTTGAGAAATACTGGAATGTTGGTAGTTATGATCTTCAAACATCATTTATTACCGCCTTGGTTCAAGAAAATTCAGTTAAAAGACGAAGAAATCATATTCAAGGTAGTCATTTAAGATTGCATTCAAGAACATACACGATGAATAGGTTTACGGTGTGCCGCGATATGTTTGTAAAAACCCTAGGAATATCCACGAAACGCGTAAATACAGCACTTAAAAAATCAAGAGTATTAGACTTAAAAGATAACCGCGGTAAGCATCAACATCATAAAAGGTTGTCTGAAATGAAAAAGGAAGAGGTTAAGGCACATATTAACAAAATTCCAAGGTATAAATCTCATTACCGACGAACTCAAACAGATAGAGAATATTTACCTACTGATATGACACTTGAAAAAATGTATAACTTATATAAATCAGAAAACAATAGTCCTGTAAGCTTCTCATATTATAGGCGTATTTTCTACACAGAGTTTAACATTACACGTAAACCTTTAAAAAAGGATACATGTAATAAATGTGATACTTTTTCTGCAAAATCAGCGGCTTCAAATATCGTTAGTGATGTAGAAAATTTTAACCAACAACATTATGAACACTTGGAAGCAGCCGAAAAAGCTAGAAAGCAAATGAAAGAAGATTTTAATGAAGCAAAATCTAATCAACTTGTGGAAACTATAACATTTGATCTTGAGAAAACGTTACCAATGCCAAAAATTCCAACCAACATTATTTTCTACAAGCGACAGATTTGGTTGTACAACCTCGGGATACATACAGCCACCACCAACAAAGTCCACTGTTTTATTTGGCCAGAAGGTGTCGCTGGACGAGGATCGCAGGAGGTTGGATCTTGTTTAAAAAAGTTTATAGATCTCTATCTAGGCCCCGAGATCAAAGAAATTCGTTTTTGGTGCGATTCATGCGGCGGCCAAAACCGCAACATTAAAATATGTTTGTTACTGAAGCATGCCTTACATAATCACCGTACATTAAACAAGATAACAATAAATTTTTTGGAATCGGGCCACAGTTTTTTGCCCAATGACGCTGATTTTAGCGATATAGAAAAAGCCATAAAATTTCAGCAAAGATTGTATGGGCCAGAAGATTATGCAAATGTCATGAGAAGCTGCAGGAAAAAAAATGCAATAACAGTGAACACCATGACTACCAATGACTTCTTAAGTTCAAGTACTCTAGAAAAAATGATTGTCAACAGAAAAACCGATATTATAGGACAAAAAGTAAACTGGTTGTTGGTTCGAAAAATTAAAATCGAGAAGGAACGTCCATTTAGTTTATTTTTTAAATTCTCACATAATGATGATGAACAGTTTACGGAAGTTGATTTAAAACCAAAAGTTAAAGGTAAACCACAGCTGTCATTAACAACTGACTTGGAGCTATCATGGCCGACTGGAAAACCTACTTCTACGCCCAAGTTAAATGATATTAAATCTATTATGCATTTGATTCCTGAAAACGAGCAAAACTTTTTTACATCATTGCTTGCTAATGACGCTATTATAGATGATGTAGATGGTTATGATGGTGACGTTGATTTTGAGTTTGAAACTGAAAGTGAATAATGAAGCAGATTTTGTTAAAAAGTTCTATCAAAAATACTAATTACCATTTTTTTCTTTTCTTTTACCTTTATTGATACCTGTTTGTAGCATTAAATATTGTTTTTACGTTTTTGTACAAGGAACCACATTACTTTGTTGGAAAATAAACGTGTTTTATTTGGTGACTTGACATTTTCTTGTGTTTCCTGAAACCCACTCGTTGTTACTTTATCAATAAAAATATTTTGTGTTTCTTTATAAAAAAAATATTCCTATTTATACATGGAACCAAGTGACTGGTTCTTTTTAAAATTGTATAAAAATATTGAAATTTAATTTTTTAAAAAGGAACCAAGTAGCATATTTATTTTATGAATGATATTTTTTAAACAACTTTCAGACAACAGAAGTATAAATTACCTATACTAATATTGGACGTGACCTACAATATCTTAAAATAACCGTTGTTCAAAATAATCGATTCTAACTGATGACAAACAATTTTGTTGATTTTCTCAGCTGTTACTTGATGGTGCTTGGTTCCCTGTTCTATATCTACATCCAAATCTGAGAGCGCTTCTTTAAATACCGCTTCACTGTAGACATTGTAAACAGCACGCAACCCTGGCGGACTCCTCTCTGTATTTGAATATCTCGGGTTTTCTAGTTGTCAACTCTTACCTTGGCAGTTTTATTCTAATATAGATTAAATATAATTTTCATATCACGACAGTCAATATTTTTGTTTTTTCATATTTCTACAAGCTTTTTATGTTGAAGCTTGTTAAAAATGCCTTTTCAAAATCTACAAAATATAAGTACATGTCCTGATTCATATCCATGCATATCTGGACCAGCACATTTAAGCCGAACGAAGCATCTCTTGTGCCCATACTATTTCTACAGCCAAATTCTGTGTCACTAATTTCAAATGTGAGGGTTTTTTAACAATTCTGCTGTGTATTATTTTCAAAAATGTTTTAAGTGTGTGACTGATTAAGATTAACTTAAAATCTTGGGAATTTAAGTTAAAATAATGGCAAAACATTCTAAAGTGAAAGTTTACTTTAGAATGTTAGAAGTTTCGAAAGTATCTATAACATATAGTAATACTACACTAGCCAACGTAATTTTATGGTATCAGACAGTTTTTCTTATTTTTGTTGGAGTTAATTGATATTAGAAATATCGCTAACTCGGATGGCATAGCGCAGAAACCAAAATCTAAAATTATCTCGAAAGACACGCCTTAGCATTAAATAATTTTAATATTCAGTAATGTTGCAATTGCGAACGACTTATAATACCCTCTAACTCAGTTGTTGTTTGCGATTATGCATTATAAAATTGAGTATAAGTAAACCCTGCCATCATCATCATCATGCAACCTCTTCTGTCCACTGCTGGACATTGATCTTTCCTTTGTGCCACTTGCATTTTTAGTGCTGTTGTTTTTGAAAGCGTGAGAGTTTCTGCTCCGTATGTCATAATAGAAAGAACGCATTGGTCAAATGTCTTCCGTTTCATAGCTATCGGGATGTTGCTCTTAAAGATGTCTCTTAGTGAACCATACGCCGCCCAAGCAAGTGTTATTCGTCGTTGAAATTCGCAGGTCTGGTTGTCCTTGCCTATTCTGATTTCATGACCAAGATATATGTACTTTTCTGTCAATTCTACCACTTGATTTTGGATGATAAGGCGTTCGCTGGGAACTAAGTTTGTCATAAATTTGGTCTTACTGATGTTTATTTTTAGACCTATTGTTAAAGATACGTTTTCTAATTCTTGTACCATTTCTTGTGCTTAACTCAGATCTTCTGTAATAAGTACTAGGTCGACAAAACGCAGATGATTGAGCATTTCTCCATCTATTTTTATTCCTCTATTTTCCCACTTTAGCATTTTAAAGGCGTATTCGAGGACCGTTATAAATAGTTTTGGTGAGAGAGTGTCGCCTTCACACCTGTGTCTCACACCTCGTTCGATATGAATTTCTCTGGTGGTATCATGTAGTTTTACACGCATTGTGGCGTTTTGGTATAATGTTTGTACTAGCTTTGTGAGCCGGTAATCTATTCTACTACTGTTCAGGGCAGTTATAATCCTGTCTAATTCCACAGTGTCGAAGGCTTTGTGAAAGTCTACGAAGATAAGTACCAGTGGTCTGTTATATTCTAGCGACTTTACTATTAAGGTTTTTACTGTTTGCAGGTGATCGTTTATTCCGAATTTTGAGCGAAAGCCAGCTTGTTCTCGGGGCTGGTAGAAATCTAACTTTTTCTCTAATCTTGTCGTAATTATTCAAATTAACATTTTATAGATGTGCTTCCTGTGAGTCCTGTGCCCAATAGTAATTGAAGTAAAAATGGATTTATTAGCTGATTTAAAAATAATATAACTTTTAATCCCCAAAGTTTTAAACCTGAATTGTATACAACATGCAGAACCACTACTATTACATATATAAACAAAATTTCTTTAGGATTGTACTTTCACATGCGTTCATTACAGACGAAAAAGTCAAATTTGAAAATTGCTCGATTTATTTAGTTTGTATTTGACATATAAGGTCAAGTTGTCATTTGTCTCAGCATAACTCATGCAAAGGTTACAGTAAGACATTATAATATTTATATGCAAGAAAACATAAAAAAAATTAATTTACAAAATATTTATTTATATAAAAAACAAAACCAAGTTACAAAGTACTTAATTATAAAAAAAATAATGATCGGAATTAACGTATATTTATTAAATTGAAATTTATCTCGAATGAGAAAAATGAATTTTACCGTTTAGTATTACCATAACAAACTGGCCTTGGCAAAATCATCTTAATATCATTTTTGTAAATTGTGGGAAGCTGTGGGAAAGTAAAATTTAAAATGAATATTCTCACTTTTTCTCATAAAAGTGGCATCCACCTCATTTGCATCTTTCACACAAGAAAGTAGCTTTCCGATATAGAAAACTGGTTTTTATATGGTGTTTTATGGTTTAAATTCTAACAGAACATAATCATCGACCTTAGAGTTCTTGATAAATCTTCAAAAGCTGGTGGGCCTACTTCTGGTTCAAAATGTATAGATGATGCATCGGAATGCCATTCTTCATCTGCGTCATCTTCATCCCTCTCTTTTATCTTTCGCTTAACACTTTTTGCTTTTTCAAATTTATTGCCCTTATATTTTTTGCTTTTAATTCTGCCTTTCTTCCAGCTCAATTTTCTCTGGAGTATTAGTAGCTATCATGTTTTTTCCTTTTCTTCGGTTTGTGGATGTTTCTTTTCTAGGTTCAGCCTTAGGATATCTACAAATCTCTTCCGGCTATTTTTTTTTCTCCAGCTTCCTCGTTAACTGGATTGCGAGGGGGGCTTTGGTTACCCATTGGCAACTGACGTCTTGGTGTTATCGTAAACATGCGAACTCCAGACTGTATCTTATTCGGAGTTGTTTTATCAACGTGGTATCCTGATGTCGTTCGAGACAAGACTTTGTTGGAAAACGTTCCAAGAAAAGCCACTCGAATTTATTTGAGACCGAAAAGACCTTCTTATGCAGAAAGCCTTAGTATGACTAACCTTACTTCTTTTTACCTTCGTCGACAATATGGAGATTTAATAACAACATTTAAAATATTAAAATTCAATTTTGGAAATCTCGATGAAATGTTAACCATAAATCAAGAGGAACGCCTTAGGGGTCATCAGTTTAAACTAAAAAAAGAACACTTTTCTACAAGATCAAGACAGAACTTTCTACCAAATAGAGTTTTTGAGTGCTGGAATATCCTTAATGATAATATTGTCTCTGCTCCCTTTACCAAGTCGTTCAAAAATAGACTTGACCATTTTATATTATAGTTAAAATATTATTTTTCTTTTAAACCAAAAATTGTAATTTTGTTATATTTTTTTGTAATTTTGTAATTTACTAGTAGGTTACTAGTAAAATTTCTTTGTTTTTGGGCATAATAGGGACTTGTCCCTCCGCCTTGGTTATGTATAATAATAATATCTAGTATTACATTTAGGTCAATCTCGCCCATTACTTTCAGAGTCTTTGTTGGTATGCCATCTATTCCTAGGTTCTCTTTATTTCTTAGTTGGTTAAGAGCCTTCTCTATTTTTTCTCGTAAAATGAGTGGTTCTGCCTCTTTGATTGCATGTTTTTTATGTTCTGAGACTGATGCAACTTTGGAAGTGTCTAAAATACTAAAAAACCCTAAAGAGGTACGTTCTAGTTGATAGTGATGTCATTGACAGAACCAAGATGGTCAATTAAGGTAAAAAATTGTACCCAATTAAATTATTTTTAAAACTTAAAAGGTATCTGGATGAAAATTAATAAAAAAACAAAAGATAAAAATTAAAATTAAGTGATATTTCTCAAATCAAAATATGACATTTTTTTATTGTAAAAGAGCAACGTCTCTTCATATTTTTTCTAATTCTTTTATAATCTCACAAATTGCTTCCGCAAAATTTACTTCACACCTGAACTCTAACACTACTTAGTCTCCAATGTGGTTGCATCTTTTATTAATACAAGTGCACTTAATTTTTTTTTTCTAGATAAAAGCTTTTACTTATTACTAATATTATGATTATTGCTGTAAAATATTATTAAATTATAATAAGTGTTGTTGCCAACGGTCGCATCTTGTATATTTATTTTATGTTCAGATAGTTTCTTAAAATATAAAATTATCGAGAACGTTATATAAATAATCATACACTCCATACACAAATAAATCATCTTCGAGTTAGAAACTGCTTTTCGCACAATAAAATTAGAACAGGAAGCTCTTTTTGTTTTTACTCTGTTTGCACAAGTCATCAACTAATCTCTATCACTTAATAAAATAAATATTTAAATTTATCCTAATTGAAAATGTTAAACATACGTACATATTAAAGTATAGACGTAATAATAAAAAAATATTTTGCGTTACTCCAGATATCTTTGTTGTAGTTGTTTGTTTTAGTGGAGTGAAAAAAATAATAATCTTTGCATAATTTTATGATTGACAGAACAGTACACGAGACACAGGTAGATGAAATGGAATGCAATGTAATTATTTTTAATTAACCGAATTACGTTCGGTCTGTATAATATCCAATTATATTTGCTCTAACGAGAGCTATATAATGACAAGGACCTAACACAATGGACGGATTACGTTAGATAAAAAACGAATTGTTTATCTTGGAGCTTTTCTAAGAAGCGAGCGTTTACTTCCAGGACAATAATCCACTTATTTAATAAACCTTTATGAGAACTTATTAACCATTGTCAGAAATGAAGTTAAACTAACCGGTTAACCTTAATTTGAAAAAAAAACGCATGCAAATAAGTTAATACACCTATTATATCTGGCATAAAAGGTTAATTACGGTTTAGGTAAAGATCAGTAAATGAAAAGACTTACAATGAATTTATTCTACCACTGACGACCGGTTCGGCATACTACAATTTACTATGCATCCTCAAGTATTTTTATAAATATTTTTTATTTTTAACTCTAGTTGTCAACATAACTCTTTTCCTTAAGTAATTCCCAATATTTGGCAAAGTGCAGAAAAACCGATAACTTTAAGTAATATTCCACGTACATTATAGGGCATTCCTTATATCGGCATGTAAAACTCATATAAATTACAATGGTATACCATTAAAACTGTACACATATAATATTGACATCTTCTTCTTCTTGTAGTACCTATCCGTTTCAGATGGCCATCATGGCAATTTGTATTTTGCAAACTACTGCTCTGAAAAGTTTTGTGGTTGTTGAACAACGTACGTAGATTTTCCAGCCAGCAAATCCTTCGCATTCCTGGTCCTCGTTCTACTTCTACTTTTCCTTGTAGAATTAATCGCAGCAACCCATATCTTTTATTTTTCTCAAGATATTCTATTTCGACTATTTTTATTGTTGTTAACAACTCTTTTTATTTTTGCATTTTGCATTTATAAAATGTCCTGGTTAGTAATGTGGTTGGTATAGGATATCTTCAAGATATCTTCAGACTCAACTCCGTACAACAGTATAAGAAAGATATAACATCGTAGTAACCTGAATTTTATGGGTACTGATAAAAACTGTTTGCACAATGGAAAGTAATTTTTATTTGACGAAAATGTCAGTAAGTATACTTACATGCACACTGATTTGAATACAGTTGTAATAACTTTTTTTTGTTTAATAAGGAATAAAAAATAGTTATTTTTAATTTGGACATGTGTGGTTTTGCTCAGACAGTATGGACATAAACATGTTCAGTTTTGACTGAACTGAGTGACGGACATGTGTTATTTTGAACAGTTTATTGGTAAAATATACGAAATTGTTATTAGTATGCAGAAAATAAGAATAAATCATTTTACATTAAAAAAATAATCAATAAACTTTGATATTTATATGTGAAACTTTTCGCAGTCTACGTCCAAGCAATCGCATGTCTCTTTTTCATCGACCTCTATCGTAGATGATTCTTTAAAATTCTGTATTGAATTTCCATAAACAATGTTTTTAAAAAAATATCAGCTTTGGTAGATCTTCCCATTTAATTTTTTTTTCATCGTTATTATATTGTTTTTCCAACAATTGCTGTACGTCTTTTCCCATTCTTTCGCAATTTCGTTTCCAATTGACAGCTGTGTTAACTTTAATGTACATTATATACGAATTTTTATTTTGGCCACCACAACCATCACAAAAAAGCCGTATTTGCTCATAATTTGTTAAATCCAAAGAGCGTAAATGGTGTATTAAGGCTGATAACTTCAGTGGAACCTTGTTTGGCTTGCGATTCGTCCCAGATATAAAATGATGGATGTTGACTGTTCATTCCAACACAACAGGGTGGACCTGCAAATCAAAAGCGAACGAAATGCTTTTTAAAAGAGACTCTTTCGCTAATTCGTAAAATGAATTAGCACGTAACTTATAAATTCGTAAATAGGTCAAAGTTTTTGTTCTTTCTTTGCCTATTTCTTTACGTAAAGTGTGCTTTAAATTAAGACAAGTACCACATATGTCGAAAGCTGGGGACTTAAAAACAATATTAAAGTTTTGGTAGAATACTTGTACATAGTAAGGCTCACTTTATAGTCGTCGTGCGCATTATTGTACATTTGAAAAAGTTTGTTGATATTTAAGTCACACGCCAGAAAAGTCAGAAGATTTCTAACGATTATAATTACTCTTTCCGTTGTATTACAACGGAAAGCACAGAAGATAAGATAGAATCCCTTAAGAAAACAATAGACGACATTAAAGACAATTTTATGAAGAACGAAGAAGGTAAGAATAAGACATGTATGACGACAGAGATTCTGCAACTAATGGAAGAAAGAAGGAAAAACAAGAACGATAACTCCATGTATAAAACATTACAGCGAGAGATACAGAGAAAGATCAGAGAAGCTAAACAGAAAGAACTGGAGAAAAAATGCCAAGAAATCGAAATTCTCCAAAGTAAATACGACGACTTCAACGTGCATAAGAAGGTAAGAGAAATTACAGGTAAATGTAAAAACAGAAGAATAAGTAAACTTGTTAATGACAATGGAGAGATAATCGTGAACAAAGAGAGTATCAATGATACCTGGAAAAATTACATAAGAAATTTATTTTTTGATGAGAGAGAGAACCAGCCCCCAATACCTACGGAAACAGGACCACCTATACTAGTGGCAGAAAAAAGAGCAGCCATAATATCACTAAAAGAAGGTAGAGCTCCAGGACCAGACGGAGTACAATCTGAATTTCTTAAACTTCTTGATGATGAATCTTTAAGAGTACTATGTAAAATCTTCAATAATATCTATGACACAGGCAATATCCCAAAAGATTGGCTACTTTCAGAATTTATTACCTTACCAAAGAAACAGGGAGCAAAAAAGTGCGGAGAATATAGGCTAATAAGTCTAATGAGCCATACATTAAAACTTTTTCTTAAAATTATACATCGTAGAATATACAAGCTAAGCGAAGAGAGAATACAAGACACACAGTTTGGATTCATGAAGGGCGTAGGTACAAGAGATGCACTGTTTAGTCTACAAGTATTATTTCAAAGATGCAGAGATATGACTTGCGATATTTACACCTGCTTTGTGGACTACCAAAAAGCATTTGATACAGTTCAACACCAAAAAATGATGGATATTCTAACAAAAGCCCAAATGGATGATAAAGATCGGCGTATAATACAAAATTTATACTGGAACCAATCAGCCACAATAAGAACGAATTTTGTAGGTGAACCAACGGAAATGATCCAGATTCTACGAGGCGTTAGACAAGGTTGTATACTTTCACCTATATTATTTAATCTATATTCAGAGGAAATATTTAGTGAAGCCTTGGAAAAATGCGAACATGGAATACTTCTAAATGGAGAACGCCTAAACAACATCCGTTATGCAGACGACACCGTTATTTTTGCAGACAGTTTGAACAGTTTACAGCAACTGATAAACAAAGTAAATGAAGTAAGTGAAAGATTTGGACTTCAAGTAAATATAACAAAAACTAAATTTATGATCATCAGCAAAAATAAAGTTAGAGACGCTCAACTACTTATCAATAATACACCAGTGGACCGAGTAAAACAGTATAACTATCTTGGAACAACAGTAAATGAACAATGGGATCACTCACAGGAAATAAAATGTAGAATAGAGAAGGCTAGGAGTGCATTCAATAACATGGCCAAACTCTTTAAAAGCCACAATCTTAATCTGGAGATAAAAGTAAGGCTCCTACGATGTTATATCTTCTCAATATTGTATTACGGAGTTGAATCCTGGACACTAACTGAAGCAATGGAGAAAAAACTTGAAGCCTTCGAGATGTGGCTATACAGGCGAATTCTAAGGATATCATGGACAGACAAGATAACCAACGAGACCGTATTACGAAGAGTGGGCAAAGAAAGAGAGGTGATGTATACCATTAAAAGGAGAAAGTTGGAATATCTCGGACATATAATGGGAAACAGCACTAAATACAGATTACTGAAGGTAATCCTACAGGGTAAAGTATTCGAAAAGCGAGGAATTGGGAGAAGGAGAATATCATGGTTGAAGAACCTGAGGAAATGGTTCTCCACAACAACGAATCTATTTAAAGCATCAGTCAATAAAATAATTATAGCCAGAATGATTGCCAATATTCGGAACGAATAGGCACTGAAAGAAGAAGAATAATTACTCTCAGTTGCTGGAATTGGAGCTATAAATTCTTTAACTTTGGTTTTTTGTCAACGTTTTTTCGTAAAATTTTATTCCTACCACGTTTTTCTTTAGGTATCTGTCCTCTTTCGAGGAATCTGGTAACTGTGCGTAGTCGACCAGCAGAAATATTTAAGGCAGCCATAATAAACTTTTTACACACTGGCACTGTCTTACCTTTTGCACGGAAATAATAGAAGGCATGAAATGATTTAGGTTTATCATTATTTTCCTCTGTATTATCCCTTCCACGCCTCCTCTGGGGTGGACACACTGAGATAAAATGGCTCAATTTCTGGTCTTGATCAATTTTATTGGAATATCCATAAAGTTTTTCCCTCTGTATCTTAATTTCTTCTAGAGAAACTGAATTGCAATTTAGGTTTTTCCAGTGTTATGATTACAAGGACGTTCGAATCTCTTCATTTCAGTGTCATTGTTGGTATACCTTTAATGAACACGCATATTAAAATTTGGTAATCGAATTGCTAACAATATTTCTTACCTTTTAGTCCTTTTCTTCTCTTCTTTTAAAATATCTCGCCTCGAACGTTTTCTAGAGCCAACGTTAATTTGCCCAACAGTTCCATCCATATTTTATTATTAAATAATTTTCAACTATAAAAATTAAGGTAAAACTATTATGTAGCTCTTAAAAACCCGCAGAACAAAAACAACGTATTTGAAACGAAATAATTTTACGCTGCGTGCTAGCACTTTATAGGTTAACCAAAGATACAAAACGTGGAGATATCGTATTTTTTTGTAAACGAGCACTTTAAAATATTATAAAGGATTAGTAGTGCCCTCTATGACCGAGTATCCGCACACAAAATAGGTAAAAAAGCCTAATATAGAAAACTTTCATTTGTAGACATGTGCTGTTTTGAAAAAGAATTTGCACTAGTCCATATTATGCACTCATGGACATGAGTAGTTTTGGTCGAAATATACAATCAAATTACTCGATTGGGACATGTGCTGTTTTGCTTGGATATGTATATATTCTATGCGTTTAATACGGGACAAGATGTATTTTGCTTAATTCTGACCTTATATTCTTCTTCAGTTTAGGAATTTTTATAGAATCCCACTATTATCTCATTTTCACTTAATGATGGACATGTGTCGTTTTGAAGAGACGCTCCCCATATGTTTTTACTTTTTCTATTGGTTGATTATTCACACTGATTCTTTTAATTTGCTGTTTCTTCTTAAAGATTAGCATTCATTTTGTTTTCTTAATATCCAGTGAAAGTCCATATCTCTGACTCACTTCTGTGATTCTATTCATTGTCAGTCAGTGTCATCTGCGTATCTAATGTTATTGATACGTTCTCCGTTAATTCGAATTCCGGCTTCAACATTCTTTACTGCTTCTTGAAAGATTTTCTCAGAGTATTTGTTAAACAGCAAAGGTGATAGTACACATCCCTGTCGAAGCCCACGTTTGATTTTAATATCATCAGATTCTCTTGCCTCTGTACTAGTAGGCTATATTTGATTTCACTAAAGATTGCTAAAAATTCTTAGAGCATAGGTGTGTATTCCAATAGATTGTTAATATCTCCATTAGCTCGTCGTATTTTACTGTATCAAACGCTTTATGGTAATCAATGAAGCAATATCGCAGTTCTGATCTCTACATCGTTGAAATAGCACTTGTATAGTAAAGAGAGGCTCTCTCGTACCCACTGGGTTCTAAAAACCAAACTGTATACGGCTGATTTTTGCTTCGCAAAGTCTATATATCCTTTGATGTATGATTTTTAGAAATAACTTTAAAATGTGGTCTGGACATTATTGCAAGAAACAGATTATTTTTGGTTGGTAAAGTAATAAACATTGACTTCAGCCATGATCTTAGTATTACTATGTCATAGTCATGGAACATTTTTGTTAGTCATTGAGTATCGTCCGTGTTAAATAGCTTTATGAGTTCAACACATACGTTGTCAGGTTCAGGAGATATGATATGTTTTAGTTGTGATATTGCTTTTACCACTTCATCTGATGTGATTGGTAAGTGGTCATTACATATGTAAGACGGAGATTGTTCGGAACTATGATCATCAAAAAGTTCGTGTATGTATTTGGTCCATACGCATACTCAATGTTCAACATGTTCTTCTGTTGATATTGTAGTTTGCTAGCTGTGTTAGATTTTTGAAGACCAGCTGCTTGTTTTACCTTTATATGAATATTAAATGTATCTTGTTTTTACTTCAACAACTCTATTCTTCCACACTGTGTATTTAACCAAATTTCTGTAGCCTTTTGTATTTCGGTTCTTATTTGTCTCTAAATATTTTTGTACATTCTTTTGTTATTCTTTGATTTTCTTGTTTCTTCTATAAGTTGCAGTATATTGTCATTCATTCAATTTTTACTTTTCTCTTTATTTTCTATTAGATGTTCTTCTCTGCTATTGTTAAAGGTTTCACATATATTCTGGAGTGATCCTTCTGGATGATAATGTTTGCTCCGTGTTATGTATTGTCATAATTGACTTAAATCTTCTACAAGACAATACCCTACTACTAGTAATTTGTAGTATGTAGTATGTAGTACTAAAAAGACAAATGACTATTATGCTAAACGAATCAACTACAAAAGGCTAATAGATATTATCTCTAAACAATCATGGGATTTTATCCTAAAAAATAGTAGCCCGGATGTAGCAATAGATCAATTAATAACAGTTATCCAGCAAAATATCAACAAATGTACTTATTATGAAAAAAGAAAAAGAAAAAACACAAAAATTACACCATGGATTACAAAAGCTTTAGTAAAATCCACCAGTGAAAAAGATAGACTGTTTCGACTAACAAAGCTTCATCCGAATGACCATGATTTACTGCTAAAATATAAAGCATATAGAAATAAACTGCATTCACTTATGAACCAAACAAACGGAATTATTATAAAAATAAGATTTTAGAGAATTCAAATAGCAATAAACAATTGTGGAGTGTAGTGCAAGATCTTAGTGGTACAAAAAAAGAAAAAATGACTATCGACAGTCTTAAAATCCAAATGGGAAATATATTGACTCATACCCTCCGATATTGCAAATGAATTTAATAAGACGTTTTCGGAGATGGGCAAAATATTGGCTGAACAAATCATTAGCAACTCCCGCCAGGTGTATGATAATACCTCCTTAACAAACTCAATGGTTTTACTACCTACAAATACATTTGAAATGAAAACCATAATAAATCAACTGAAAAGTAAAAAGGCAACTGGCATGGACGATATTAATTCAGAATGTTTGAAAACAATTTTACCATACATACTCGAACCATTGGTTCACATTTTCAATATATGTATGGAAGAAGGAATATGGCCCAAAGCCTTCAAAACAGCAGTAGTCATACCAATATACAAAAGTGAAGACAAAACTCTTGCTTTAAACTACCGACCTATATCGCTTATTCCACACATGTCTAAAATATTTGAATTATTACTGAATAATAGACCTACAGCATACGTCAAAAAGTATAATTTAATTTCTGCTAACCAATTTGGTTTTAAGCTAAATACTTCCACACAAGATGCCGTTTTGAATCTAACATCAAAAGTGTATGAAGCTCTCAACAATAATAAAGTTTGCTTATGTGTATTTCTAGATTTGGCCAAAGCTTTTAATACTGTCAGTCATAGTAAACTCTTACAAACCTTAGAGAAAGTTGGTATAAGAGGCAACTGTCTTCAACTATTCAGAAGTTACCTCTCTTGGAGGCAGCAGGTAGTAAGGGTTTCCAAAACAACAAGCGGACAAAGAGGTATAACGTATGGAGTGCCACAGGGAACAGTGTTAGGACCTGTCTTATTTAATCTATATATAAATGGTTTATTTTTATTGCAAAGTACAGGGCATATAATTGGGTTTGCTGATGACGGCTACTGTTTATAAAGCTGATAACTGGTATGACTTAAAAATAAAAGCAGAAACTGATCTACTATTCCTAAAAGACTGGTTTGATTGTAAAATACTTACAATAAATTATAAAAAGACTGTTTATTTACCAATTTCTAACTATACCCCGAATATTGATCTATTCGAACCTCTTCGAATAGCACATAATAAACACAATTTTTGCATCAAACCAGTAACGAATGTTAAATATTTAGGTGTTATAATAGACACACACTTAAAATGAGATTGTTACATTAAATACGTTATTAAAAAGTTACAGTTTATCCTCTATAAATTTAAGCACCTAAAAAAACACATACCGGATACATACCTTCGCACACTATATTACGGGTTAGTAAAAAGTCATCTCCGTTATGGTATACTGGCTTGAGGAAGCGCCCTAAAAACTTACATTCTCCCACTAGAAATCATGCAAAGAAGATTTCTGAGGATCATTATGGCTAAACCCTACACTTGTTCTACAGATAGACTATATAAGGAGAGCAAAATATTTGACTTAAAGCAGTTATACTTTCTTTGTATATCTGTAAAATATCACACCATGAAAGTTAAAAGCAACTTACCTTCCCATAGATATCATACTAGAGGCAAACACCTCTATATGGCTCCAAAAATGACGAAATCTTTCTGTCAACGATCTTTCTTATTTTTAGCCCCTAAAATATACAATCATATTCCCCTTAATATTAAAAATACGAAGAATGTCTTTTTTTTTGAATAAATTAAGATCAGATCTCATGGAACAGACAAGATATATATATATATATATATATATATATATATATATATAATATTCTGGTAATTTGCATAAATTAGGACTAATTTGAATTAAATACGTAACTAAATATATACAAACAACAATGCGGAACTTATTATGGGTAATCCTCTAAGCCCATTACTGTCAGATATTTTTATGGATCGTCTAAAGACAAAGATTTTAAAACGTTCAAACAGTTTTTATATTGGTGAAGATACTTAGACTATATACTGGTGTGCTTTAAGGAACTAACAGGTAACTTGACCAATTCTTACCTTACATCAATTCATTTTAAAGTCGTATTAAATTAACAATAAAAACAGAACAGAATCAATCCATAAACTTTCTAGATTAAAAAATTATCAGACTTGAAATCAAACATGAGTTCTCTATATTTCATAAACCTACCTTTACTGACATCACTGTACACAATTTGTCATTTCATCCTACGCAATATAAATTGACTCCCATAGCATGATACATAGGTTAACAAAAATTCCCATGTCAAACAATAACTTTGAGATAGAATTAACTATCATTAAGAAAATAGCAGTAAACAATGGGTACAACGGACAAAACAATAAACAAAATTTTGAACCAAAACTGCATAAGATAGCCCTGAAATTAGTATTGTCACCAGAAAAGAGAAAACGCAGCACCTTCTGCTCAATTAAATATACAGGCCAGATATGAACAAAAATGGACAAACAGATAAAACACCAGCTTTTTGAACCAACAATTACTTAAGTAAGTATATTAAGAACAAAAAGAGCCAAAAGAGTACTTAAACAGTGGTGTATACAAACTTAAATGAGGTGACTGCCCAAAAACTCACATCGGCCAAACTGGTAGAACACTGGTATAATCATTCTTTTGATAACCAATTTTAACTTCTTTAAATTAAAAAAAAGGTCTTTGTTAGATATCTTTGTTAAAATCTATAGAAATTATATATTAAAAAAAATATATAATAAAAAACATATAAAGATATAATTGTGGATAACCAACTTGAGAAACAGGTTTCCCTTCCTCAACGTATTCTGCTAAGCTAAAGACTATAAAGTTTAAACGCATAGTAAAAATTAGTTGAGAAAGGCACTCTGTCAAAACAGCTGTAGTAGTAATAAATTACAATAATTTTTGTGGAAATGTTGAAAACCAAAGTTTTTACTATTTTAGTGCTAGATTTAATTTTATATTTCGAGTTATCGTCCGGAAATGGTTGTCAAAAAACGTATATAACTTATATTGATTTTGAAGCGATGTACAAACTGAAAGTCGAAACGTTAAAAATATATAATTTTACTTTAAAGTATTATAAATTATTATGGTTTATTTACAAATAAGATAGCATTAAATCTATTTAAAGAAAGGGATAACATCTTTATTCTTCATAAGAACAGATAACACATTTCAAACGATTTGAAGCGCATAATGACGAAACGGAGTACAAGAGTTATTTTTTCAATAACGTATGTATTTTCCACGTGCCAGTATACCTACAGTCATCCTCCTTCTCATAGTTCTAAGGACGTTATCAATTATTACGCGGCACGTGCAGGTGAGCATTGTCTTTCACAAAGAAGACACTTACGCCAATACGTGGGCGGAAATGTGCCAGATGGCATTGAATATTATTCGTAATGTATCGATATGCCCTGAGATTTACGTCATTATTCACCACAAATTCAGAGTATAGTGTAACGTTATAACGATTTTATTCATTTATATTAATAATTATTATTTTGGAGTAAGTTATATATTTAATATTTAACCAATATCCAGTGTCATTTTATAATTTGATTTTTAATTATGCGTCATGAGTATAGTATTCTCAAACCATAGGAAAAAACAGGCTCAGAATTGCCGAAGAGTTTTAAAAAAAGCAAATTTTTTACAATGTTTAGGAGCAAATTGTTGGAAGGGACATTCGAATAAATAATGTGATAGGTTCAATGTACTTTAGTTATAACGGGCACTCTTTAATAGTTTTAAAGGCGATAGCAGATTCCAATTATCGTTTTATCTACGTAAATGTTTAAAAGTTACGGAAAAGATTGCGATTTGAACCTAAAACATGCAAACCTCTCAAGAATTTCAAAACCTCTGTTTCTCACCGACTCGCTCAGCTCTCTTCTTGCAATACAACATCTGTATCATACAAATCGCCCAAGAGAACCACATAACTCCTAAATTTATATGGATTAACGCGCCTATGTATAGGACACACTAAGATCACACACTCGTATTTACTTTCGGCCAGTGAACGCCCCCCGTGCGCCTATGTGCTACGCCTCTTACCGTCGTCCATTTGTTAATTGACTGTCCAAAATACCACAGAGAACGTTTAATAAACAATATACCAAATACTCTATCAAATTTATTAGGAGAAAACTCTCACGTAAAAAACTTATTAAATTACCTAAGGTCAATTAATATTTTGTATCAGATTTAAAGTTTTGTTTACTGAGTAACGCCGCTAATAACCTGTTGGTGGATGAGGCAATGTTTCTTTTTAATAAAAAATGTTGCGATTTAAATATATTTAAGACTTGTTCCCTATAAAAATACTTGATAGACATCTTTTTAGACGTTACGGTGGACATAACGGTCAAGAAAAAAGTCTTTAATTATCGCCTCTCCAGAGCTCAGAGATATGTGGAGTGTACTTTTGGGATATTAATTAATAAGTGGAGAATTTTTTATCGACCTATCAACTAGAATCCTAATTATGATGTCGATATTGTGAATTGTCGGTATTGTGTTGTGATATTTAACTTTGTTTATAATAAAGATGGATATGAATCGAAGAATACCTTAACCATCACAGGGCTTGAATATATCTCTAAAGAAAAAACTGTACCTGGAAGTATTAATGTAAATAACATAGGAAGCAATATAAGTGATTATTTTCACACATCTATTTGATCTGTATTGGATATTAGATCTGAATTAAGTAATAATAAGGAAATATTCACACAATCTTACCGAACTTAGTCTAATCATCAGATTCCAACTCCTGGAAGTTTTTTTTTGTGGCTTTAGCACTTAGCTATTTAGCCAATTACATATTGAGATATAATAAAAGAAAAATTACTAATATCAATATTCCGATATAATTAGTACTAAAGAAAAAAAAAGTGTATCCATATACACATAAGTGCTTACATAAGTGTACATTATACAGTATATACATACATAAGTGTATAATCTATACTATTAATTGCTAGTGCAAAAAGTAAATCTATTCGAGTCAAAAAACCTCATAAAATCCCTATAACTGAATCAAACAAAAAGAGAAAATTATATCAAGAAAAAACAAATATAAGGAACAACAGGGATACTCACTTCTCGTCCAGGGACCCATCAGGACATGTGTTTAAGACATTACTAGCAATATGTCACGGAAAGAAAGGTAAATAAACAATTGGGTTAGAACAAAGGTTAACGAGCTTAGCTGAGATTGACTACAGACACAAATTTGCCCTATGTATAAATTTAATCAAACAATCGTAAACTTTTTTATTATTAGTAGCCAACAGGTTATTTATTTGATATGGAGGAAATATTTGCAGAGTTTGCAAGTTGTTTAAAAGAGTTCCTGAATGCTGAAGATATTTGGAACACTTAAAAAAGATGTGGTTAAGATCTCCTTGTTCTTGACAAGTTTCGCATAAGTCTGAATTATATATTTTGATTTGAGCAAGATGAACAGGATAACAAGCGTGGCCAAATCTCAATCTTGTTGAAGTTGTTGTATATTTACGAGCGGTATTGAAATTCTTAAACCATCTGGAATTAGGGAGGTGTGGTTATATATGCACGTATTGTGTTGTTGCGTGGTCGCAAAAAGTTTGCCAGGCGGTATTCCAACAATCTGTTTGATTTCTTTTAGAGATGAGAAAAGCATCAGGAACACAAATTCTCTGATCTGATAAAATTGCAGCTGTCGAAGTTATTGCAGCTTTTGCAATGTAATCAACATGCTCATTATGTTTTATACCAACATGAGCCTTTACCCAAATAAAATTCGTAGTTTTATTTTTATTTTTAAGGTTAAAAAGTATGTTCTTAATTTGGTAAATAAAAGGATTAGAATTATAATTGGGTAACTTTGTATTTTTGAGAGATAATAAGACTGATAATAAATCGGATATTATTGAAACTGCATTATTGTTTAAAATGTCGAAATATTTCAAGGCTTCAAGAATTGCAAGTGCTTCAGCACTAAAAATTGAGCAATTGAGAGGTAGTTTGAACATTTTTTCTATTGACTTGGATGGAATGTAGAAAGCACATCCGGTCCCTTCCGATATATTGGATGCATCTGTGTAGATTACAGTTGCCATGGGCCATTTTTTTATGTAAGAATTTAAGATGCATGAATCTAATGATGGAATACTATAATATGTTGGTATGTGTATATCAGCTTCATTAAAAAATGCGAAATAGTTGTTAATATCAAGGTTGCTAATACTGTTGGTATACTTATTGTTACACATGGCTCTAAAGGCCGTGCAAAGGGTTGGTGAATTTTTATGAATCCAGTAACTGTTTGTTAGATCCTCGGTATTTAGCGAGCTTATGGCAAAATATAAAGAATTGTTGATATATGAAATTTTCACTACAAAGTTTTCACTTAGATAATCTCGTCTAAAATTTAAAGGAGGTTCTAAAGCTTCAACATGCAATGGAGCTATTGGAGTAGACTTCATTGCTCCCATACAAGTACGTAGAACAGTCCGTTGAAATACATTAATTTTATGTAAAATTTGTTTACTTGCTGATCCATAAAGTATACATCCATAGTCCAGAATGGATCTGATATAAGATTTGTAAAAAAGCAAAGCTGTTTCTACGTCAGCACCCCACCAAGTTTTAGAAATTGATTTTAAAAAATTAAGACATTTATTGCTTTTGTCAAGCATATACTCGATGTGTACTTTCCATGTTAACTTTTGATCTAGAAACATACCTGTTCGGAATATTATGTCGTGAAAAAATGCACACGTTTGATTTATTAGTGGATAAATTAAAACCATTTTTACAAAACCAGTTTGAGAAATGTTCATGTAATTTTCTTAAAATTGTAAGGGAAGGTTCATATTTACTCCTTTCTGTATAGACTAGGAAGTCATCAGCATATTGGATGGTTTTGTAAGTGATACTTGGTATATTAAGACTATGAAAATCGGCAGTATACAGATTAAAAAGAGAAGGGCTTAAGACTGATCCCTGAGGTTATCCCCAACTATTATAACTTGGTCCAAGAAATTCATTTTTATAGTTTCTAACGTATAAGCGTCTATTAGTGTAGAAATTAATTATGGTTTGTGCCAGATTTGTGGGTATTTGAAATTAATTGATCGTTTTGTCTTTTAATCGAGGTAAACACACACTGTCATAAGCACCTTCTATATCTAGAGATAAAGTAGGCAAATAGTTATTTCTAGAAAAGTTACTCTGTATGTCCGTTACAAGTGTAGCTAGTGCATCTAAAGTTCCACATCCTCGTTTGTATCCAAACTGATTATTTGGTAGTAATTTTTTGGTATGGACCCACCATTCTAGTCTATGTTTTAACATCCGTTCCAAAGTTTTAAATACACAAGAAAAGAGAGAAATTGGTCGATAAGATTCTGCTGAATTTGGATCTTTTGCAGGCTTTAGAATCGAAATAACAATGATGTCTTTAAAAAAATCTACCTCCGAATTGTCTTGAATGATTCGATTTAAAAAGTCTAATAGAAAATGTTTAAGAAAAGATTTTATTTTTAATATTGGTTTTCTGTAAATTTTTCTAGCTTGATTCAAAGAGTTGTAGCTGGTGTATTTTTATTCAGGGAAGAGACCCATTCAATCCAATGTTTCTTTGCTATATTTTTTAATGTTTTTTTGGTTCTAGACGAGATCTCCAGGTATTGAACGTAATTTTCAAAATTAGTGTTTTTGTTGTAATTTATTAAAGCCAATTTTCGTTGTTTAATAATATAGTCAAAATCAATATTCCACCAAGGGGGTGGGTACCGTCTACATTTATAAGGTTTATATTGGGGTATAGCTGCTTCTGCGGCCGTATTTATATTATTAATGAAGGAGGAGTACTGTTCAGTTAGATTATCCGAGTGACTGTTGTTCGTATCGTGCAAAATCTGAATCGTCGAGGTATATAACGCCCAATTGGCTTTTTTCATATTCCATTTATTTTTAGGAGATATTTCATTTTCATTAATTGCAAAAATTAATTCTATAGAAATGACATAGTGATTTGATCCTAGGGTATCATAGATGACATTACAAGATGTTTTGTTAACTAGTTCAGTTGAACAAAAGGTTACATCAATAGCTGAATCCCATTGATCAGGATGTCTTAAAATCGTAGGTTCTCCATTGTTTAAAACAGTTAAATTTAAATCATCTGCGACATTTATTAGTTGTGATCCTGTAGTCTTATTATTTTGACAGCCCCATTTAGAGTGGTGTGCATTAAAATCACCACCTATAATTAAAGGCCCATCAAACTGTTCAAAAATTTTTACCCAATCTTCATATATTGTTTGTATTTTTGGAGGTTATAAATACATACAAAATTTAACGATAAAGTTCCATATTTAACTTGTACAGCACACACTAAAATATTTTCATTGTAATTTATATTGATCGTATGTTCCACAAATTGAAGAGATTTGTGTACTAAAATTGCCACACCAGCATAGCCATCGTTTCTGTCATTGCGTATTATATTGTAACCACTAAAACTATATTGTTGATTTTTTTAAACCAAGTTTTGCTTATAAGCGCAATGTCGATATTTTTATCAAAAAGAAATTGTACCAGACTAATTTTGTTAGCTATAGCAGAACGTGCATTCCATTGCATTATATTTAAATTGCGTGTTTTTGGATTAAATTTTATTGGTTTTTCAAAGTATCCTTCAATACTTGTTCTATACTACTTGTAATTACGTTAATATCAACAGGTTGTCTGTTGTTACTTGAAATTATTTTATTAATAAAGTCCATGATTAAAATCGATAAATTGCTAGCTATACTGCTTTTTTGATTTCCAAATTAGAGTAGTTTGGTTTATTTGGATTTATTGTCAAAGGTTGTGAAGGTCCAAAGGTGAATGGAAATAATGGTTTTTGAACAGGTGATTGGATAGTGGGAGAGTTTGATTTTCTCTTTTTTTGGTTGGAGGTCTATCCCTCGCATGAGTGTGTTGGGAAAAGAAATTGTTTTGATTGCAATTGAAATTTGTAGAGATTTGATTACGATTTGGATGAGGTAACGAGTAAGTTCTGGAAAATGTTTGTCATAATTTGTTAACGGTGAAAAGGAATTGTGACTAACTAAACTGGATAAGGAATTTTCAAATATTTCTTTGGCTTCCTTAAATGAGGTTTTTTGCTCTATCATTATATTTTTAATTTTTTTTTTATTGTCATAAGAGGGACACTTTTTTGAGATAGATACGTAATCTCTGCTTTTACAGTGTATAAAAAAAATCAAATTTTTATCACAATTGTGTTTATCATCTTTAAATTCACCGCAATTTATACACCTTTCTTGAATACTATTACATTGTTTAGATACGTGCCCATATCTTAAACATTTGTAACACTGGGTTATTCTACCTACAAATTGTTCAACCGAAAAAAAAACTCGAATAAAAGCTACGCGATTTGGTAAAATATTCCCCTCAAAAGTAACGACAATAGATTTTTTAGGTACAAATTCGACTGTTTTGTCTTCTTTTTGGACTTTTCTATTTAACCTATATATGTTAGTAACGCGTGAGTCTGATTCGATATTTTCCATGAGATAGTTAATATCATAACGAGTATCCACGTCTCTTATTAACCCTTTAATTTCTAGTAAATGGTTCGGTATAAATGCTCTTAAATTTTCTGATTTCAATAGTGGATGTTTTATTAAATTATTTGCCTCTAGAAGTGATTTTAATAACACTTTAATCCGGTTTCGGCCTATACTTTTAACTTCAAGAATGCTTTTAAGATTAAATTTTTTAGAAAGAATATGACCAACAGTCATTGGATGCAATCTACCTAAATTGTTATGGTCGGTACTTTCTATATATACCCAAATATTTTGCACGTTGTACTTATCTGAGAGGAGATTGAATGTTTTCGGTTCCAACTGCTTCGCTGTTTTCTGGACATCACTATCCTCACTAGATTTATTATTAATCTTATTAACACTGAAATCACTATTATTCATGTCAGTATATGTCGTCATAAAAGACGTCCCTTGTTTATTTTTGTCCCCCATCGGGGACCGATATTATTTCGTATTAATTATCAGTTTACACTTTTTAATTATTGTCTTATATGTAAAAAGTTAAATCCAAACACCAAGTAATTAGGAACCGGCTCGGCCTCTAACAAAATTAACGACTGATTCGGTCAAAGGAACGATCGATACTGAAATCTCCTCAAAGTTATTCTTCTGTTTTTTACCTATTTCTTGTCAAGCACTTCTGGTTTTATTTCTATCTTTATATGTTTTCTTGTTTATCCCCAATTTTGGATCGTTTATAAACCAAACTTATTAGATGATCTGTATAAATCTTCACATCAACCATTTTTCATATGTTAATCAATCACAAAAAAAGTCTAATAACCTTATACTTTCAAGAAAATCGTGTACTCTATTACACGGTTTTTTGCATAGAATGCCTTAGATATGAACGCCCACATTCAATTTAAAATTCTACTACCTGCCGGATCGCTGTGTATAAGTCAACGTTTGTACGGAATTATAGTGGGAATGTCCGACAACAACACAGTTCCCAGGTACCGTTTAACTCTTATTGGTGCAAAACAATTTACATTTTAAAAGGTACAATTAAATTTAAAAAGTACAATTTTAAAGGATACAATTTAAAAGGTCTCTAAAACGTTTTTAAGCAAGCCAAAATAATCACATTACAAGGCATGAATGCATCAAATATGTAGCACCTTTTTTGTAGATGTATTATTCAAAAACAAACTAAAGTTATTACTATAAACAGGGATATGTATAGCTGGGGCTATGTTTAACTTAAATAAAACAACGATTAGATAGAAAAAATCGGTTGCCTGTAAAGTCGGTTTTACGGGCGAAGATTTTACGTGTCAACGTCTTTTTCTCGGTAGAATATTTATTGATATGAATATTATTAAATTGCACAATAGGAACAAGGAATTGAATGAAAATAAGAATTGCACAAATTTTAACTATAGAAATATATTTTGTTTACTAAAACATTGTACATGTAAACTTAAACTTAACTAATTTCTATTTGAGTGATTTTGTTGAGGATAGGACGATGATAGGAGAAATATGAAATGAAAGGAAGTGTTTCTGCTGTAATGTGTCTTGAACGCCAAGAACGCTCGAGAAAGACAGAGACACAAGCACGGAAGCACGCACCGATTCAACGCGCCTAATTCTCTAGTGCTGTGCGCGCAGCGGACCGATCATGTTTGAGTGGGAGAGAGACGTAAGGCATTCGCCGGTCCGGCGGGCCTCTCTCTCGTTCGGTGACTCACTGTAACAGACGTGAGCGGGCGTTACACTTTTTCATGAATGACACCGAGCCACAACCTAATTTAAGACGTTGTCACGTCAAAAAAAAATCACAAATTTCATTAAAATTATCTATTTTTTTTTAAATGTTAATATAATTTGGTACATTGATTTGTATAATATGTAATATTTTTTAAGTAAGTTTTTATATAAATAAATAGTCTATATATAAATGTACCATTAGATGAAACTTTGAAAACAATTTAGGACCAAATTACAAAATGATAGATTAACAACTAGAACCAAATTAAATGTGTCAGCTATAACGGAACTGTTGGCATTATCTACTGACAAAACTTATTTTCATCTAAACAATGATTTTTATAAACAAAATTTTTAGGCTGTGCTTTAAATCCAATATTAGCTAATATATTGACGGAAGATTTCAAAACAAATATTCCTAATCAAAATTTAAAGCCCACAATACGTTGGAAATATGTAGATGATCTGTTGGACACACTTCTGATTAATATAAATAAAAGATAAAAAAGAGGAGTCAATAAAACTTACAATGGAAAAGAAATAAAATAAATCGTTGCCTTTTCTGGATGTTTTAATCTCAAAGGAAAATAGTGGATATGGGACTCATGTATACCTACAAAAACCAACACATATGAACATATATCTAAATTATAAATCAAATCACAACATAAATGTTTAAAAGGGAGTCATTAAATCATTATATGATAGAAATAAAATTGCTTGTTGTAATGACAATTCGTTTTGAAAGAAAAATAATTATTAACATCTATTTTAGTCAAAAATGATTATCCGATGTCGGACGTCATGGTCATGCGTGTCTGTCGGTAATACCCCCGATTCAAATTCATAATAGGCAACCTACATTACGCGGCTCAGAGTAGTGGGTCAGGCTCTAGACATTAGTGGCTATACAAGCCACGTCTAAGATATTCATAAACAATGCAAAAGGCCAACGGTTAGTTCGTCTTTTGCACAAATATTTATGAACCATTTGGTCTAGCGTATCGACATCACATTCTATGCTATTATAATAGAGTATCATATCTAGTTTTTTGTCAACATCATCTGCATAGTAAGCATTGTGATGCTTGGTAGACAGGAATAGGACACCTTTTTGTTTTAGGAACGTCAGAAACAAGAGATGCTTTTGGAGTGAATCTGAATATTAAAGATTTCTCTAAACGGTTCTTGTTTGGGAGAAATTTCTGAAAAAGAAATCTCATATTTTTTTACTGTGCCCACAAGAGTTTGCCAGTAAATGTAATTATAATAAGGCTTAATGAGTTGCTTTACAACTTGAGATGCAAGACCTTTAGCTACTATAATATGTTAGTTTTTTCTTGTATACGGTATTCCACCTAAAGAGTAATATGCTCCTGAGTTACAGGCCCACCATATTTTCATGCCCTACTTATCTGGCTTTAAAGACGTATACTTCTTGAAAGGACGCTTACCTCGCTACTGAAAAAATTGCTCATCTACCGTTATGTTTTTTACTGGTAAATAGTATTTCTGAAAGTCTTGGTTGACTTGATTTCACACATCGCGTATTGCTGCTAATTTGTCGTTCCTTCTTCGTTCAGACCTCGTGCAAAATAATATGAATTTTGCCGAGAACATTAATTTTGGGCTCCCTTAAAAAAGACGCAAAATAGTTTACTACTTTTACCCCTGGGCTTTTTCCTAAAACTTCTCTCGAGCGGGGTAAAAAGTAAAAACGCAAAAAAATTGATTTACCAAAAATCGGTACGCCGTAAAAATATGTTTTAAATAAAAATGTAGCTGAGATAATTTTAAGCCAAAATATTATTAAACACTTTTTGTATAGAATAAACCATTCTCTCACAACGCGAAGCGACCGTCAATTTTAAATGTCAGATACGCGCGCGAAATCAATGTTCAATAAAATTTGTATTGTGTCCTATCGAGAAAAATTAATATGCGCTTGAAAGGTTAAGATTTGTTTAGAATTAGATAATAGGAATTTTTGTATTTTGCCGCAAATAAACTCAGATGTTTTAAATGTCTTAAATAAATAAACGTGGCGCGATTTTTCCATTTTTTTTTATGATTTTCCTGAGATTAAAACAATTTATCCCTTTGATTAAATAGCCACTGTAAAATTTTGATTATTAAACTCTTAGCTTTAAAACCTATAGCATACAATTATAGTTTTTGGTTTTCGCAACGAATGTGAGGCATTTGAAATATGCTTAAAAAAACGCTGGTTAAAACTTTCATGCCAAACGATCTAAAATTTTTAAAACTTTATTTTTTCAATTAAGCTTGTACATTTTTTAAGAAAACCAAACTTCTTCTATAAACTACTCCCAAATCCGTCTTCTTGTCGGCATTTTCTAGGATGTGCGATTGTTTATAATGTAAAACATTCTGCGTTTTTTATTCATATTTCAAATGCCTCACATTTTTGGCACAAATCGAAATTGAAATTTTATGTCATACATTTTAAAGATTGATCTCTATTAACAAAAAAATTTACTACGACTGGTGAATGAAAGTGATCAATTTTATTGATCTCACGAAAATCGTAAAAAATGGCAAAAATCGCGCCACGTTTATTTATTTAACACCTTTATAAAAACTAAGTTTATTCGCGGTAAAATACAAAAACTGCATATTAAAGCTGCGCTCTTTACCTTTAAAACGCATCTCGACTTTTGTCGATAGGACACTTGGATCAAAAGATACCAAATTTTTACCATCGAACTAATGCAAATTTTATTGAACATTGATTTCGCGCGCGTAACAGACATTTATTTAAAATTGCTGGTCGCTTTAAGCGTTGTTTCTGAGAAAACAGTTATTTTACACAAAAAGTTCTAATAAACATTTTTGTTTAAAATTATTTTAGCTACATTTTTTATTAAAAAAATTTTTTTCTACGGCGTACAAATTCTTAATAAATCGATTCTTTGCGTTTTTACTCTCCTAAAAGGGGGGTTTTGGGGGGAAACCTGGGGGTAAAGTGGTAAACTTTTTTGTATCTTTTTTGGGTCCCAGAATAATATTCTCGGCAAAATTCAGCTTGTTCGTATGATTTTTAGGGTCAACTCTATCACTACTGGACTATATGGCAGCAATAAATTGTTACATAGAATAACCAACTCTGAATCATATTATACAGGGTGATCCTTAAGTATTAGTACAAAAAGAAACAGTAGATTCTACAGAACAGATTTTAGAATATTACGATTTCAGCCAAATTGCTTTAATAAAATGTTGATATTGAGAAAAATACAGGGTGTTAAAGTGCAAATTAAAAATTTTATTTTTCACTATAACTTTCATGTTTGTAAACATTTATGTACAAAAATTTATAACTAGGTACTTTTAAATATGAGAAATTATAATTTGATGCAAACTTTGATGCAGCTAATAGAGGGCGCCACATATGCTACATATGTGGTATAAATTTGCACTTAACTTTCTTGGACTTTAGGTTAAAGACATATTATTTTAACAAAAAAAAAGGTATACCTGTTAATAACTTCAAAACTCAACAGTTTTCGAGATAAATTCATTTTACAAATCAGCTGCATAATTCTAATTTAAGGCAATTACTCCAGGCAATGAAGGAAAAATAGACAAAAACATTAATACTTCAGAATTTTGGTATAAAATACCTTTAACTAAAGTTAATAGTTAACGAAATATTAAAAAAATAAATAAATCAGCAGGATAATTAATAATATAATTTGACAAAATAACAGAATAATAGGATTTTACATCAAACATTTCACGTTTTACGTTAAATTAAAGTAATAATCAAAACATTTTGTCTACAAACCAAATTAAGAAATAGGTAAACTAAATAACTTTTTGTCAAAGTAAGTGTTCGATATGTCCACTAGTTTCTTTAATTAATTTGTCAATATATTCCATAAAAGATCGTCTCATATTAAATAGCACCATTGGTTCTAAAGAAACTGCTGCAGTATTTATTTCTTCCCATAGTTGGTTGCGAATGTTCATGAGGTTCTTATAGACACGTTGATTTAATGCGCTCCATACACAAAAATCAAGCGGATTAAATTCTGGGCTACGTGGTGGGTATAATGTATAATGAATGAATATATACTTTTGGCTACATATCCAAATCTTATGGTATATCGTGGAATTACATTTTATTTGTCGCAGAGGTTAAATATTGTATTAAGCTGTGATGTATCTTTTTCATTGGTTGCATGACATTACTTATTTATATGATTACGTTACAACTTACAAGTAACTATAATTACGATCTAACTATAATCTCGAACAAATGGACTATTGTGATTTACTAACGAACTAATATTATGCTAAACTAAATTTCCTGTGTGTTTACTGTGTAATGAACAATAAGTATTTATTTGGGATTATTTATTAATTAAATAATTATATTAATACCTCACCACATTGCCAAGTAATATAACTACCACGACCAATTCAACGTTCAGAATATTTTTTCACTGCCTTTTCTCTAGAATGTGGAGGTATACTGTCTTGCATAAACCACATATTTTTGGGTTTTCGGCATTTTATAATATATAAAAGTAATACAACGCCAGTATAGAAAGTTAAGAAGCAATATAAAAGAGAAATTATTAACATAATGACGGCCAACGTCTGAATACGGACACGGCACCTAAAGAAGAAGATGAAGAATCTTTTTTCCAGTAAGACATTTAGCAGCCATAACAAAGCATTTTGTGATATAATATTATCATCCTTCGAGTTTTTTTAATAAGAATAAACTATGAATTGTGCGTATCTACATATATAGTCAGTGCTTTACCGCAAAAATATTATTATGCAGCTGACTTATAAAATGCGATTAAGTCGAAAACGGTTAAATTTCCAGGTTACTAACAATATTACCTTTCCTTTGTAAAAATAATAAATCTTTAATATTTTTTAACACCAATAGAGCTAACTTGAAGAACAAAAAAATTAAGCGCAAATTTATGCCACACATGTGACATATGTGGCACCTTCTATCAGTTACATTAAACTATGTATAAAATTATAATTTATCCTACTCAAAAGCATCCAATTGTAAATTTTTGTCTAAAAATATTTACAAACGTAAAAGTTATAGCGAAAAATAAAATTTTAAATTTATACTTTAACACCCTGTATCTTTCTTAATATCAACATTTTACCAAAGCAAGTTGGCTTAAATCGTAATATTTTAAAGTGCAGAATCTACGGTTTCTATTTGTACAATTACTTAAGGACCACCCTGTATAACGGAATTTTAAAAAGAAAAATAACAACTAAAAACGTTCAATTTAAGTTTAAATCCAAGAACCTACAAATAGGTATGGGTTATTTATGTACAGTGGGTGATCAACTTATTAATTAGAGAGAGTCGCCTAGTGAAATTCAATTTTTTTACAAAAGAGTATATAATTAAGGTGTATAATATATTAATGCGTTTGTTTCAATTTAATTATCTTGTAACACTTTATAAAAGTACAATAAATAGTCTGGCAACAGTGGCAACACAGCGAGCGTGGCAATACGTGACTCGGATACTATTGTTAGTCACTTGGTCAGTGCTGTCCCGCCTAGCTTGCAACTCTTGTGCATATTACTTTTTATTCTTGGTGTTAGTTATATTAAATAGTTTCTATTGCTCTCTAGTGAGATTCTGACAATCGTATACTATTTTTTGTGAATTTAGCAAACATTGCATGTTCGTTACACTAGTGGTACACGAACATCATGGGAAAAGCCAAAGACATCTCACCAAGGAAAACAACGGAAATAAAAATTTTATTATTAAACACCAATCACTCTAACAGAAAAATAATACCCATTTCTAAAGTTTTAAGTGCAACTGTAGACCATATAAAGAAAAAAAAATGGATTTGACCCCACAGCGCAAACAAAAATGTGGTCGAAAAAAATTACAACACTACGAGATGCTGTCTTGGCAAATAGAAAACAACCTCAAAGGATTTTAACGAGAATGATGCAGGAGTCTGGCATCAATATTTCACCAATGACAGCTCGTCAGCAAATAAAAGATATGGGATTTTTAACCTGTCGCCCTGCAAAAAAGCCGCTATCCACGTCCACACCAGCCATGAAGAAAAAAGTCTTCAATGGGCTAAAGAACATAAAGTTTAAACCATTCATAAATGGAATCAGGTAAATAAAATCACTTAATATTGTTTTTCTTTTATGTGGTTTACAGTTGATCAATTTAAAATTTGGTGGAGCTGAATTTTTGAGGAGAAGACCCAAGATAAAATAATAAAGCATATTGTACTGTAGGGACGGTAAAGCTTCCCCTGAGCACAATGGTGTGGTCTGTAATAAGAAGTCAACGAACTGGTAGACTTTATATTGTCGAAGGAACAATGCGATAGGACCAGTACTTAAGAGTACTTCAAACAAAAATGCTTCCCCAGGTCCAGGAGTGGTTCCGGAATAAGAGATTCACATTTATGCATGATTCGGCGCCTTGTCACAAGGCAAAAACTGTTACAAAATTCCTTGCTGACAACCAGATAAAAGTGCTCGAGTGGCCTGGTAATTCGCCAGGTCTGAATCCAATAGAAAATCTTTGGAAGCTCATGAAGAAAGAAATTTCAATGAAATTATAACCACAAAGCGTCAATTGATTGAGCGTTTAATAGCAGTATGACACAGAATTGCAACAACTCGATAAAATTGCCTGAAATGCAAAGAAAGTATGCCAAGAAGGTGCCAGGCAGTCATTACTGCAAAGGGTGATACTACCAGGTACTATAGGTACGGGTAAGATACGGCAATGCTTTTCTTAAGAAGAATAAACGCGCAGGGTTGTCGGTTTTCTCCAGCTGTTGATTGCTCATTGTCTCACAGAACCGGCTTGGATCAAATGCATCTGCCGGCAGTACGAGTAAAATATTTTATATCATGTATACGTATACAGTAGAATAAAAAGGCATTGATGAGTTATTAACAACGAAAACTATGAATTTTGCATATAATACGTCAACATGAGATATACAATTTAATCATATTCATAAGAGTAACATTTTAACACCTCTTTACAAGAACATCATGCAATAACTGTAGTTGTAATGTTTTAAATAAAATAGAAAAAACCTACATAATTTCTAGGAAAGAATTTGGAAACTTGGAAATGATATTATTTATAGATATTATATATAATATTTAAATCCAATTCTTTCATAGAAATTAGATTTTTTCTATTGTATGTAAAATATTAAAAATACAGTTATGTTGTTTCTATAAATAGGTCTTCATTTCTTTTTTAAAACTTCTGCTACAAATTACCATCATTAACATAATCACCTAAATATCCCATAAACTTGTTTGTCATAATTAGTATTTGATAAACTCCAAGCTTTCCCTATTTCACCCCCTACCCATTCTAAGGATGGGTAGGGGGTGAAAGTGCTTTTGGAAAACAAAACTACACTTCAAAATTTAGTCCGAGTTTTAACAGAGAGCATGGAGTCCCATAAGTTTAAATCCGGTGAATTATTTAACGGTTGCGCTAAACTCGTAGTGTTAAATGTGTTGTGTTTTTTACAAAATACGGAACAACTTAATGTAAGTGCTGCTGTAAGACGTACTTCGTTGATGACTGGTGTTAGCGAAAGTAGCATTTACAATTTCAACAAAGAAAAAGAACAGAGTGGAACGTTGAAATCGCCAAAAAAACGTAAAAAACGAGTATGTCAATCAAATTCTAGAATATTCACATATGACGAAGGCGTAAGAAGTATTCTACGGAGAATTGTTCATTGTGAATTTTTCATGAAAAATTTTCTGCCATTATTAAAGCATATACATAACTTCATACAAGGTAATGAGAATATACAGCCGTTGTCTCTTTCTACTTTATACAGACTTCTGAAAGATATTGGATTTGTTTAGAAGAAACGTGGCCGAAGAAGCATCATGGTGGAGCGAGAGGATATTATTCATTGGCTCCATAATTATTTAAGAACTATACGACGTTTGCGAAAAGACCATTGCAATATCATATATTTGGACGAATCGTGGGTTAATGTTGGCCAATCTATAAATTATGAATGGTGCGATACTACGATACAAAACAGTCGTGATGTTTTTCTCAAAGGTTTAAGTACTGGCTTAAAAGCACCTACTAAACGAGGTCCACGATATGTTTTATTGCATGCAGGTTTTTCAGGAGGTTTCCTTCCTGGCACACAGCGTGTTTTTCTGGCAAAGAAAAATGATGGCGACTATCACGATGAAATGGATGCCGCATATTTTAAGTCGTGGTTTAGGGAAACATTAATATTAAACTTACCAAATAATGGTCGCAGGAATGTCATTGTAATGGGCAATGCATCGTACCACTCCTGTAAAGAGAGATTCCCTAACAATTCCTGGAATAAAGCTGCAATCAAGGAATGGCTAGTGGAAAAAGACATTTTTTTCAAAAAGTGTTATTTGAAATCCGAGCTATTAGAAGCAGCGCGTGCTTTTAAAGATCAATACGATACATCAAGTAAAATCTTGATGAGTATGCTTCACAACCTAATGTTTATATTTTAAGGCTTCCATATCACTGCGAATTGAATCCTATAGAAATGGTGTGGAACCAAGTTAAGCGATATGTAGGTACCCATAATACCACTTTTAAAAACGACGAGGTACGCCAGTTGATCGACGCCGGTTTCGCACGCGTCACAGAGCAAAACTGGCGCAGTTATGTCACTCATGTTGTTGCGAAAACGGAAACTGAGATGTGGACTGCGGACAACCTGCAAGATGACGTAGACCAATTGATAATATACGCGAACACAGGGGAGACTATCGAAAGAGAATCCGACATCTCGGATGTAGAGGACGACTTTAGTATAATTAATTGAATATCTGTGAGTAACCTCGATTATTTTACACTGTATAACCAATAAAATGCATTTACCAGTCCAATCAGAGTATGGGATTTTCGGATATGGGGCTGGGTGCACGGAAATCCAGTTCCCGGAGATTACACCCTGTATATTTATAGCTATCAAGAAATGTAATTTAAAATATATTTGTTAGTTTAATAAAGTATAAAAATATAATATAATGTTAAATAACTTACACTATAAACCTTATACCTGCTCATCTGGTCAAGTGTGGGCAAGGAAAACCATTATCCCATATGGAATAACACAAGGTTTCGCTGAAAACTACCAGGTTGCTATGCCAAGGAACTAGGTAAACTTATGTTGTGTGTAAAAAATGCGAGACTGCATTATGTTTTAACAAGGACAAAAACTGCACTTCAGATTTCCACAAAAAAAAATTTCATAGTAGGTGTTAAAATTTCGCAGTGATTCAAGTGCGCAACTTGTTTTTTTAATAACATCGCCGGGATTAAAAAATGTGCAAAGCTTTTTCGATATTCCCGTTCCTGATAATTTTTCACATATTTACAAAAGAAAAAGTTTTTCTTGAATATTGGGCTGGGTGCACGGAAATCGAGTTACCGGAAGTTCCACCCGGTATATTTATAGCTATCAAGAAATGTAATTTAAAATACATTTGTTAGTTTAATAAAATATATAGTTTTATAATAAAATTCTCGCTAAAAACTTATGGTCTTTTTATTCAAATTCATGCCTCCTTTTGGCTACTTGAAGGCAATTATTTTATCAATATATTATGTTATAATAAATAACAGAGCCCGGCGTAGAGATCAGGGTACGGTTCTGTGACTACCACTTGGACCTGTTTGTATCGCCAAGCACAAGGCGTGAAATCCGGCAATTGTGCATTCCTATATTAGCCGTACTGCACTCTCGGTGTGACATCTTCTATATACTTAAGACACAATTTTAAGTGTGTTCATGTAACTACTTGTTTCTTTTCTTATAATTTTATAAGGTTCTAAATCACACTAAAAGTCTCGTTGAAGAAACGGAACATTTCAACGAGACTTTCTGATCGATCTTTACATTTCACCACTTCATTGATTTCAGGATATTTCCCTTTTTGAACATATCGATTTATAAATTTATATGACATAATTGCTGTGACTATATTTTTTATATTGCAGATTAAGTTTATAGCCTAATAGAACAGAAGACTTTTTCAAATTTGTTCATTTTATATTTTGCGTCTTTTTAAAAATAAAATTTGTTAAATGTAAAATAAAAGTATACTGTCAATTTCAAGTCAAAAACTTGACTATACGATTTTAATCAAATCGTAGACTTATTTAAAAAAATCTGCAATTTAGCATACACAAACATACAAAAATATAATAATTCGAAATATGGTGCATTTTTAAAGTCAAAATTAAAGTAAAATTCTTCGAAAAACTTTATAATAAACGAGTAAACAAAATGAAATTTTTCATATCATACCAGTCGTATTTGTTTATCTTTTGACTGATACACGGGCACATAAAATAACGCTGTTATAATGAAAACACAAATTCCTATTTGGATTTCCATTACAAACTAATCTGTGACGTGCAGATCAATCGTCAATTTTCGACAAATATTTGTGAACAGTTTAATAATCCACCATAATTCTTTGGCCGTTTGAGTTTTTTATACTAGACATATATATTTGATGTATCTATATTAGTTTTGTGTAGTTTATTACTTAGTCTTGTGATCAATAATTATTAGTCTATATTATCATCCCTTTATTTACTTAAGATCTATCAAAAATTATTAATACTTTTTATTTATTAAGACTATATTTATTACCTACAAAAACTTACAGAATAACAAATAAAGAAGAGAAGTGATAGTTCATATTTTTTAATGATGTTTTAGATTACATTGGTAAAAAAAGTGTTATTTTTCGGGTACAAAGTGGTACAGTCGGTCTCTATTTACATTTTTCTGATCCCGATTTAACTATTTAGTAGGAGAAATATACCTTGTATTCTCTATATATAAGGATTATATTAAATAATGGAAAAATGAAGGTATTTTTAAAGTGTGTAAACATTTAATTCCTAGATATAATAAAACAATGATCTAAATATAATAAGTAATTTAAAGTTTACAATGTTTTACTTACTTTAAGTATTTAAAGTATCACTACTAGATGAGATCTCATTTGATACAAAATTACAGAAAATTTTCTTTTTAAGCTGGTTCTATTATACATTTTCCATAAAACACACAACAAAGACTATACACTGGACAACGCAAAAAACACATTAAAAAAGTTGGGTACGGGTGTCAGAACCCGACCATTTAGTGGAGTTAAAGCAGCAGATAGAATGGGGGAAAATCTAATGCCAGCCTTTTAAATGATTTTTCCAAGGTCACAATTGACATATGTCATTAGAAAATTAGGATTATTAAATTGTCAAAAAATTGCTGAATTAAAATTTGTAATGAAAGAATAAATTTATCGAAGAATGTCCAAAATTAAGTTTTTTTAAATCTTGGTTTGCATAGCATCATAACGAATAATACACTGATGGACAAAAATATCGAATATTTTGGAATTTTCAAATTTTTGTTTTTTCAAAATAAATTCTGGTCAATCAAGTCGTTTATTGTAAAATAGAGTTTATTTTAACAATGTTTAAAGAAGTATATTTATTGTATGTAGACCTACGAGAGGCTTATGATAGCATACCACATTTTAAATTATGGGAAGCGTTAGAGAAAACAAACATAAGCATGAATTTAATAAATGTGACGAAGGAACTGTACGCTAATGCTAACTCAAAGGTAAAGGTTGGAAATAATCTGTCAAGTGGATTCCAAATAAACAAAGGTTTTAATCAGGGCTGCTCTCTCTCCCCGACATTATTTAAAATTTATCTAGAAAAAGCTCAAAAACTGTGGAAGCGCAAATGTAGAAATATAAGAATGTCAATAGTTATTATTTGCAGATGATCAACTAGTGATAGCACAAGATTATGACGATCTTGAGTATATGAGTCGAAAATTAATCGAGGAGTATAAAAAATGGGGACTTAAAATCAATATCTAAAAAACCGGGTATATGTGTATCGGCGGAAAACAAGAGGACCTCATATTGGAAGATGGAGAAGATATGAAACACATAAAAATATTTAGGTACGATCATTACAAAAAAAGGCAATGTAGACGACATAATTGAGGAGAAAAACAACCAAGCAACAAAAGCAATTTCTCTTATTAATAGTATCCTTTGAGATCAATCAATCCCTAATAATAACAAGCATAAGATATACCATAATCATTAAAAATATAATTACCTACAGTAGTGAAGTATGGCAAACAAAGGAAAGATACAAGAGAAATCTTGAGACAACGGAAATGGATTTCTGAAGACGTTCAGCTGGAAAATCTAGACTAGAAAGAGTAACGAACAACAGAATAAGAGAAATTATGAAAGTAAAACATACAATAGTAGACGATATTGGTACACAACAACTCAGATTGTACGGTCACGTACAGAGAATGTCTGAAGAACTTCTCACAAAATAAGTCTTAATATGGACCCCTCACGGTAAAAAAAAAAGAGGAAGACCTTGCCTTAGTTGGAGAAAAGGCATCACTAGAGAAATGAAAGACAGAGACCTGAAGAAGACTTATGGATGAATCGAGAGGAGTGGCAACTGGGTATCGGAAGACATAGTAGAACGTTTTAAACCGATCTATATATATATATATATATATATATATATATATATATATATATATATATATAAAAGATAAAATCTTTTAGCGAAAGCCGCTATCGCTTTATTAAATTAAATGGTCAAATATATGGCCTAGGAGGACAAATTCGTTAAACTTCCTCTGCTCGAATCGGTATCAATAAAGTGTTATGATCATTTCGGCCTATCTCAGCCTCATCAGACACTTCGGCTGATACAAATTCAAACTCGGAAAGTCCAACGCATGTCTCCCAAAACTTCACTACAACACTAATTAGCTTACAAAGGCACCACCTGCTTTGGCGGCCGTGAACGAAAACGATATTATAATATTGTTTACTGTATCCTCTGCGCTATGCGAAATGTGTAAAAGATTAAATCTTTTAGCGAAAGCCGCTATCGCTTTATTAAATTAAAATTAAAAGAGTTTGAATTTGTATCAGCCCAAGTGTCTGATGAGGCTGGGATAGGCCAAAATGATCATAACACTTTATTAATACCGATTCGAGTACGGGAAGTTTAACGAATTTGTCCTCCTAGGCCATATATTTGGCCATTTAATTTAATAAAGCGATAGCGGCTTTCGCTAAAAGATTTTATCTTTTATATATATATATATATATATATATATATATATATATATATATATATATATA